>NC_056728.1:273344438-273644438 GCF_019279795.1 Protopterus annectens
TTGAACCCAGAACCCTGTGCACTACAGTCAGAGCAACATACCACTAAGCTAAATCAGTTTCCTGAAAGACAGGAAGACAAACTTAAATGGCTATCATTTACTGAATTCAGTTCTCACTTATCACCATAGCTCTCAACCTCTTAGCACAAAAATACAGAACAAAGCCAATAATGGGTGAATACAGCCCCAAAATAGGGACACATTTCAAATACTGATCTAATAAACAAAGAAAATTGCTAGCATAAAAGGTTTAGTTTTACTGCTCCTAAAAAAACAGGGATTCAATGAGGAACAGAACAAAATTGTGAGGCATAAATTCACAGGTGATGGTGGCTAGGGACTTTAGGATCTTTTTACCTGCACCCACGGTACAGGGTTTGAGCCTGTGTACCTCTAGCCACCAGATGTATCCTGTTGGGGATGCACACACAGACGCACAGAGACATGCACACAGACACGCGCGCACACACAAACACACTCTCTCTGAAGACAGTACCTTAGCTCTGCAGTAATCCCGAAGAAGCAGTTAATCTGCGGCTGAATATCTGCCTGAACAGCCGTTATCCTAAAAGAAAACCTCCGAGGCTGCAGTTAAAAGAAATCCGCCCGAATGGCAAAACTAAAGAATTCTGTTTAAACAGGTCTGCAACACTAAAGAAATCCGTTCAATCTGCAATAAAAGAAATCCAAATCCGAGACAGCAGTTAAAAGAAAACTCCGCAGCAGAACTGCAGTTAAATGAAAAATCCGTTCAAACATGCAAAACTGTTCAAACAGGCGCGCAGTCATTGGGTGATGATGAGTTGAGATGGTTGTAAGTGCTGCAAAAATATGTGTGTGGGGGGGCCCTCCCTCCTCGCTCTATGGTTCCAGTGCCCATGTATGTGTGTATATACATATATATATATATATATATATATATATATATATATATATATATATATATATATATATATACATACATACATAAAAAACAACAACTTCTCCTTGGAGGCATAATTTGCCAAGCCAACAGGTTATGAGAGTTTATTATTAGTACCAGTTTATAAGAGAAGCATCTTTTAAGGACAATACTATACTGTTTTCCTAGATTATGGCAGTCTCTACTGTCCACAGAAGTAGGGAACATAGGTGTGGCTGTAAAGGAATACTAAATTACCTTTGCTAGTTTATCCAAGGAACACTTCCCTACAATGGGATCCCTTTTGCAACATGCAATTTCTGAGGTAAACAGCTGTACTATGTTGGCCAGCATTCACCTTCGTACATATAAGTAAAGGTAAAAGCTGCAGATCAACAATGGGTAAAAAACAAAGTGATTCATTTTCTGGGGGAAAACTACTAAGGTGCATATGTTAAGCAAAAGAGAAGTTGGCAAAAGCTTTAATGACTTTTCAACAGAATAAGAGAGACCTTGTGCCCTTTATTTTTTGATCTGTTATACAATTTTCATGTCATCCATTCTGACATATAATTATTTTTCTTACAGTATATTTGTAATATTCTCAGAAACTAGATTATCCATCATTAGAACTCCGAGTACCTAAAACTAGTGGCACCAGCTTGCAGACTGAGCTCTCTGCACCCAAGAAAATAATACCCTAACATTACAATGACCCAAGTTTAGTCTTTCTTCTTTTTTATTCCTCCCTCTGCTTTATTCTTTCTGGTAACTCTATAGCTCCCAACCAACACAATGATTACCAGCGTCTCCTACTGCCCCCATACTACCTCAGTTCTAAGGATGGGGCCAGCACAGAACCTAAGGGCATCCTGGGGATTTTGCCACTGACTGCTTCCACCAGGGCTTTTTTTTCCATTTATGACTTACCAATTTATAGCCCTATCCTTCCTCCCAAGGTTTGCCTATCACATCTGAGGGGTGCTCCATTCTACGGACCATGCTTCACCACAGGGAATGCCTAAACAAACAAACACTATCCCTTCCTTGTGATGAGCACACGCGTCCCTCCCCTGAGATGCTAAACTGATTCCATGTCAACTGAGCTGTAGTTAGGGCTTTATGCCTCCACGCCACAGCACTGGCTTACATTTAGTCTTTGTGTGTGTGTGTGTGTGTGTGTGTGTGTGTGTGTGTGTGTGTGTGTGTATATACAGATATATATATATATATATATATATACACACACACACACACACACACACATATATATATATATATATATATACACACACACACACACACACACACACACATATACATATATACACACACACATATATATATATATATATATATATATATATATATATATGTGTGTGTTGTTGTGTCTTTCGGCTTTTCCCGGTCAGGGGTCGCCACAGCGGAACTCCAGTCCGCTAATGATTGGCAGTTGATTTTTACATGCTGAGTTGCCGGCCTTAACACACAACATTCAACGAAGGTACACCCATTCACGCATGTCTCCACAGTAGACGCTCTAGCTGAGAATCGAACGGGACAACGTCTTGCTGTGAGGCGACAACGCTACCGCAGCACCACCACCGTGGATCCACATATATATATACATATACATATGTGTGTGTGTGTGTGTGTGGGTATATATATATATATATATATATATATATATATATATATATATATATAGCCCCCCAAACATCTCCAACGCCCAGGTGAGAACTGCCCTCACTAAGGCAAAAAACACAGCATCCATGGGACCGGATGGTGTCCCCGGCTGTGTGCTTCATGAACTCAATGAGGAATTAAACCCACAGTTAGGACAGCTGTTTAATCTTAGCCTCACCTCAGGATACGTACCAAAGGAGTGGCGCACAGCGACTGTGGTCCCACTTCATAAGGGCGGTGCCTCCACAGACCCTGGAAATTACCGCCCCATTAGCTTGACAAGCCTTATCTGCAAAGCCATGGAGAGGATCATAATGGAACTCATAAATAAAGACATAGGGAACTTGCAGACTTTGGATCCAACCCAGTTTGGCTTTGTCAAAGGCAGATCCTGCCTCTTAAACTTGGTTGACTTTTTCGAGACAGTCACCAAGGCCATTGATGAGGGAAAGGCAGTCCATACAGCCTACCTCGACCTGGCAAAGGCCTTGACACAATACCCCACTCAGGTATCATCGAAAAACTCATCAGCTTGAATGTAAACCCATACATCACAAGATGGGTTGCAAACTGGCTAAGTGACAGAACCCACAGGGTCAGAGTTGCTGGAGTCATGTCAGACTCAAAGCCTGTCACAAGTGGTGTCCCACAGGGCTCAGTCCTGGGTCCACTCTTGTTCGGCATCTACTTTTCTGAAGTACAAGCAAACACAGGAGGGTTATGGCTGACAAAGTTTGCAGATGACTGCAAACTGGCGCCATAGTCGAAAACACATCTGACACAGATATCCTCCAGAAGAGCCTCACAGAAACGGATAACTGGTGCCAGAGCCATGGCCTGAAGTTAAACGCCAAAATGCATAGTCATACCCTTCGGGAAAAACAAGGTTACCCCTAGCTACCATATAGGTGGCAATCCACTGAGCACAGAAAAGTCATCAGGGATCTGGGGACCCAGGTTGACAGTAGCCTTCGCTTGACACTCATGTTGCTAAAGTAGTTAGGAAAACCTTCTATATCGCCCACCTGATCATGAAGGGATTCACATCTAGATCAAGGGAGGTCATCGTCCCCTGTACTCATCACTCATTAGACCTATGATTGAGTACAATGCCCGCTCGAATGTATCTGACCAGACACCTGCTGCAGCTTGAAAGGCCCCAAAAGTTCCTCACCAAAAGGATAAAGGGTCTCAAAAATATGTCTTATGCTGCCCGACTGAAAGAACTCCAGCTCTATTCAGTCTCATACCGCTTGCTCAGAGGTGACCTGTGCCTGACATATAAGGCCATGTCAAACCCAGAATTGATGAATATGCTTCACCTCAAAAAATCTAGATCCCTCAGAACCACAAGGGCGGGAGACTTAAACCTTGACACGGTTATAAATAGAACGTGCTGGAGGGACAGATTCATCACCCAGAGACTCCTTATGCTGTGGAACAAAATCCCGGTACATGTGAGGCAGAGCACCTCTCTGGCCTTGTTCAAGAGGAATCTTGACCAATGGATGGGAGATTGCAGATATACCCCAGGGATTACTTCAGTGTCACTGCTTGACAGAGGCACAGCAAAATGATAGGCATAGTTTTTATTCAAACTAAAGGGGTGGCGAAAGCCACATAACTATGGGCTAGGCTTATAAATGCCCTTGGGCAGATAGCCTAGTATGAACCTATGAACCTATATATATATATATATATATATATATATATATATATATATATATATATATATATATCTATAGAGAGAGAGAGAGAGATAGATAAATAAAAAAGCATCTCAAAGAGGACACCTATGAAACGGAACAATCTCCCCTCAGAAGTCAGAGATATCCCTCAATATACGCTATTTCACAAGCAGCTACTTGTACACATTAAGGACTTGCACAAATGTGCCTGCTTCTCAGACAAAGGATGCTACAAACACTATCTCTCCTATTCTTAACTAAATAAACACTGTATATATTGAGGTTCTGCTTCCAGTGCAATATTTCCACTCTATGTACCTGTGTATAGTCCTTCAACACACTTAGGCAGGTTTTTTTTTTTCTTTGCGCCTATTCTAACACTTAGGACCCTGATAACGAACATAATATACTGTTCAGTGCAATAGCATGTACTATGCCATAACTGTGCCTTGAAAGCATCTAGGTCACGGCTGAAAAATATCCTTGGACCAGCCCACCTTCACAACCAATAAAGCAGACAGGGACCACAAAAGCTGAGGCAATAATCCAAACAAGGAAATGATCAGAATACTGAACTACCACCACCATCATCAACTCCACTTTTCCCATTTTCTACATGGGGTCGGGGTGTCCTGTCACTTGTCACCATCTCTCCCTATTCAATGCCACTCTCCTACCTTCTTCAAACACTCATGCCCAACTATCGCAGTTTTTTTTTCTCACAGAATCTATCCACCTCTTTGCTGGATGCCCTCATTTACTCTTGCCTTCTTCCTGTCTGTCCCAAATCATCTTCACCAGATTGTCTTCTGTTTTCCTGCACATGTGTCTGAACCACCGTAATCTGTTCTTTTTGACCTCTTCTGTAACTGGAGGTACTTTGGCTTCTGCTCTTATGTCTTCATTTCTTCATATGTCCCACAGCGATCATGCTAACACACATCTCAAGCACTTCATCTCCATCACCTCTAGCCACCACAACTGTTCTCCCTTTATTGCCCAGGTTTCTACACCATACAATAGTACTGGTTACACCACCATTTTGTACACCTTACTTTTCAGCTTCTTGGCCTTCATCTGTCATACACTACCCCTGACATTCTGCACTAGTTGGCTGCAGCCCCTTCTGATTCTAGCTTTGACCTCTTCATTCATACTTCCTTTCTCTTCGACCAACCCTCCCAGATACTTGAAGTTGTTAAACTATTTCACTGTGTTGCCTTCTATCTCAATTTTCAGCTTCTTCTAATTTCCCTAATTTATGTTGCCATTACAGCTGTCTTACTTATTCTCAGTTTCTTTCTATGTGCCTTCAGTTTTGCATTGCATTCAACTATGCTTTGGTGAAGTTCTTACACACTGTAATGCCACATTGTCTACATACTGCAACTTTGTTGACCTGTCCCTTCCAACCTGTTTGATAATGTAGTCCATCACCAGTATGAACAGTGGGCTTAGAGATGAACCTTGATGCACACCCACTCACAATGGGGACCTCCCTGTAAGTTCATACTTGAGGTATTGGGTCCTTTACATAGCTTGAATTAATTCTACCAATGTTTCTGGCACTTCAAACAACTACAGGACTGCCCAAATCAGCTTTCTTTGGACCTTGTTATATGCCTTCTCCCACTCTAGGGATGCCCAGCTGGACTCTTTCCTCATCTCTAGCTTCTTTTCAGCTGTATCACTGCAAACATTGGATAAGTTGTGCTGCATTATCTGAATCTGAAATGCTCACTTCCTATCTTACTTTCTACTACTCTGCGTATTTGTTTATCAATCACCATCTCCAGAACTTTCACGCAGTGTGATAGGCGTTTGATACCTCTACACTGCCCACAGTTGTGAAAGCCCCCATTCACACATGTCTTTCGAACGCCACTCGACCGTGGGGAGGACACGCAGACTCCACACAGAAGGCACTCCAGCCGAGAATAGAACAGGAGAACCTCTTGCTGTGAGGCAACAACGCTACCGCTGCACCACCGCGGCTTCATACTGTTTTGCTGTGCAGTTAGTGTAAGAAGCAGCTATAAACCACCACCTCAAAGAAATAGTTCACATGGTATTCAGACATGTTCATTAATACCCTGGACAGTCTTGCAAACTTACTACGGTGCATTCTACATCCTCCTCTACTTACTGGCTTTCTAAACCTAACACATTCAACTGATTTGCAGCCCTACAATAAGAAAATGGATGATCCCAACATGTGCATATCCTGCTAGGGTGCCAAGTAGTGTTCGCCATCCCTGCACACTGCTCTGTACTGTAGGCTGTATGTGAGAAAAACTGTAATAAACAAAGCCACTGTTCTTTCAAAGGAAAATGTACAATATGTTAATGAAGCTGTATTAAGGTCTATCAACTTATGAAAACTGTAAACTACTGTTTAGAAGGTAAAAGTAAAATATGCTGCATTGTACTTTTCAGTAAACTGTTACATGTGAAAGAAAATGTGTACATTTGCACTTAATTGAATTTACCACTGGAAAAAATGTGTTTCTATGTCCACTGTTGGACAGTTAATGCTGTTTGAAGATGCTGAAGTAGATCAAAGGTTATTTCTTTATATGGATTAGGTCTTGCTAAATTGTACCAATTTTCCTTGGACACACAAAACTAAAGAGACAAGAAAGAAGCAACTAAAATTTGAATCAAAGAAAAACAGAAAATCATTTTCTGAACTTGTGTAAAGCAGAGATGGACTTACTGGGTAGTCACTGCATTTGCCTGCTGGAACATATACTTGGAATAGGGCTCAACTGATCAACTGTCAAGCCTAGCTTAGCCTAGGGCAGCACAGTGGTGCAGCGGTTAACGTTGTCGCCTCACAGCAAGAGGTTCTCCGGTTCGATTCTCGGCTGGAGTGCCGGCTGGAGTGCCTTCTGTGTGGAGTTTGCATGTTCTCCCTGTGTTCGCGTGGGTTTCCTCAGGGCACTCCGGTTTCCTCCCACATTCCAAAGACATGCATCTGGAGCATTTCTCCCCGGGCCTCTGCTTAAAACAGGCTCTGTGGAACCTAGTCGGACTTTCCCTGTCAACAAAATGATAAATAAATAGCTCTATGGCTCAGACAGATGGACCTCTGGACTGTGATCCAGGAAACAGATTTAATTAGTGCCCTGGCACTAATAAGCAAGTTAGGGAGAGACATGGGTGGAGGGGTATGACCTGACTCTCCCAGAGCAGAATGGATGAGAAAGGTATGGGGGGTGCAATTTCACCAGTGAAGACCAGGAAAAACCAGCACTCATGCTAGGATGGAATGGCAGGGCAACCACTGAGAACAGTCCACTGAACATCTCATGAGCCAAACGTATGCAGAGGTATATGGCTTAAAAGAAAAACCTCTAACCACTCCTGATGGCTGTCTAAATCATGGCCCCTCTTGGTCATCTTTGCACCTGTAATGGAGAATAAATGGGCTAAATGGCCAGGAGAGGGTTGACAACTGTCAAGCAGCGGGGGGCAAAAAATGGTTGACTGTTTGTAAGGACCCTGGGAATTTCTGCTAATTATGAAAGTCAGACATCAAGGGTATAATTTCTCTCTCTCTTTATCTAAGACAGTTAGAACTAGTTAGTTCATAGTTAAATGTTTGTCTGACATTATTTGTCTCTTTAAATGACAAATCATTATCTGTCTCTTTAAATGTTTATTTTCAGTACCTTACGGAAATGGTGCAGAACTTTTTCATCCTTAAGAAATGCTTTAAAAATATTTATTTGAAATAAATAAGTTGTTATTCAACTTTAAATGCTTGTGACTAATGGTTTACTTTTATGCATGACTTGGAGAGGTGTGGAATGGCCTGAACCTTTCTTTTCTAGACTTTTGAACACTGTCTAAAACTTTATCCACCCCAAAGTACCTTTTTAGGCAATGCCAAACTGAAACGACCAACATAGCAAAATCAACTCAACTGAACCTGAAGGTGTTTTGTTGCTCAATGCCAGGAGCCTAATAAAAAATAATAATTAAAAAACATAAAAACTACACTCCCTCCAAGCCTTCCTCACACTCGAGAATACAGAATATCTGTGCAGTTACTAAGGCATGGTTTAAAGCAGCAGAGAATATACTGGCAGTGCAAGGTTTCAGTACCTTCCACACTTTTTGACCAGTAGCTGTACAGACAAGGGCTAAAGGTGGAGGTGTCTCAATATACAATCGACAGATGTACCTCCATGTGCATATCACCATAGGCAAAAATCCTATACCACATCCTAGCCAGCTATAGGTCACCCTCTATGTCCCAAGAATCTCATAATGCATACTTGGACCTAATGGAGACACTTACCATCCAACCTAACACCCTACACATGGGAGACTTTACTTCTCTATAGTCTGGGAATTCTACAAGGCCTCAATTCTACAGGGACAGAGACTCCTGGACTTCATGAAAAACAAACACCATTGATCAAAAAGTGAATACACCCACGAGGGGCACTTGTGTTCACAAATATGGGATACACTGTACTCCCCCATGTCTAATCTTCCCTGTTAAGGTCCTGACCATAAAGCTGCCTTCTTCGAAATCAAAATCAACTTCGTAATCCCATTAAAACCTGTAATGGTTAGGAACTATTCCAAGGCAAAAGGACAGACCTTGTGGCACAACGGTACCGTGTCTGACTCCAGATCAGAAGGCTGCTTGTTCGAATCACGTCAGGGTCATCTTATTTTTGGGTTGGGAGGGTGGCCTAATGGTTAACGTGTTTGCCTTACAAACACAAGGTACAGGGTTTGAATCTCACAAGGGATAATTGGCTAGGCTTAAAATGTCTCGCAAGGGCAGTTAGCTTACTACTAACTTATGAACCTTTTATTAAGTGACAGTTTGACAAAATCCTGTGAAACAACAAATCCTAAGAAAACAGCAGCCAATGTTGAAATGCTCTTAGAAACATTGTACAACCATGTTAATGGCTGCACAGAGGTTGTTGTACTTACCAGAAGAAAGCCTGGGACTAGTCCCAGAAACAAACGTTGCATCCCAAATTAAACAGGGTATCAAACAAAAGGATAACATTTATGGCAAAATTCAAGGAGGGTAAATCCCATAAAGATAAAAACTCTCTCATCACACTAAACAGGCAACTTAGAGCGCTAATTAGGTCAAGTAAAGCCAACTATGAGGTTAAGATAGCCTCCCAGATGAAAGATAACTATAAGGCCTTCTTCGGCTGTATCAGAAACCTCAAGGGTAGCATACAGCAATTTGTGCTGAACTGGTGGTTAATGGTGCTACATTCACAGAGACTGGTGATATAGCAAACCTATTAGTGAACAAATTCATTTCCAACTTTATCCCCTCTCACCCCAACCATTCCCCCAAAAATACCCTCAAAAACATAACCCCTCCAACTATTACCAGGGGGCATGTGTTAGCTGCACTCGTTAAAGCCAAGAACATTGCATCAACGGGCCTCAAAAACATCCTAGTATGACTCCTGAAACTGTAAAATACAACGTATCAGGACCCCAGAGTCATTATTTAACTATATTTTTAAAACAGGTTTTGTGCCATACAAATGGAGGACTGCGACAGTCATCCTCCTTCATAAGGGAGAACCTTCAACAGATCCTGGGAACTACTGACCCATTAGTCTGACTACTCTTATTTGCAAAGCCATGGAAAGAGTTATCATGAAATAAGAACACAGGAGACCTCCAGACACTGGATCCATCCTAGTCTGGTTTTGTCAAAGGAAGAGCATGCTTACTGAATCTAGTGGACTTCTTTGAACAGGTCACTAAGGCAATGGGTGAGGGGAAAATGGGACATAATGCCTGCTTAGATTTGTATAAACCATTTGATACAATACACAACTCAGCCATTGTCAACAAACTTATGGAACTAGCTTCAAACTCCTTTATAACATGATGGACAGCTAGCTGGCACACTGATAGGACCCAGGATATTAGAACTGGTAAGGGCACCTCCAAAAAGAGGCTGCTCACTAGTGAAGTTCCCGGGGCTCTGTACTCATCCCACTCCTCTTTGGTATCTATTTCTTGGATGTCAACGCCAATGTCAAAAAGCTCTGGCTGATAAACTTTGCAGATGACTGCAAACTGGGAGTAGTCAATGAATTCCTCAAATCAACAGCACCCTTCAGGAAGGTCTAACACAGACAAACTACTGGTACCAAAGCCATGACTTAAAACGAAATACCAAGAAATGCATTATAGCAATTTTTGGGAAGTTGGCCACCCTGGATAACTACATCATCAATAAAACACTCTTGAAAGTTGATTCACTAGTCAGGGATCTGGGAACTCATGTAGATAGTAACCTAATCTTCAGCCAACATGTGTCCAAAGTAATAAGAAAATCCTTACATATTGCTAAACATGTAAGCAAGGGCAAGGAATATAGGTCCAGAGAGATCATCATACCACTGTACCCAGCCCTCATCGGACTTGCAGAGAATAATATCCCCTTCATTATATACCTGACTAGACATGCAGCAAATGAACGTCCACAACGGTTCCTTACAAAAAAAAGAGTACAGGTAGTGAACACAATGTCCTACGCTGATCACCTCAAAGCCCTGTCTTTACTCAGTATCATACAGACGTCTGAGAGGTGAACTTTGCCTGACATATAAAGCATCCCTGGGCTTTGTTTTGATAAACCTTTTGCACATCCTCAAAATAAACAGCATAAGAACTACTAGATTAAAAGACCTAAACTTTGCTTGCGACATAAACAGGACATGCTGGAGAGAGAGAAACAGAGTGAGAGGCATGTTTCTCAGAGAATTCCAAACTCTGGAACAGGATTTGCCATCCATGTGAAGCAGATTTCCTCCTTATTTAAGCGCAACGTGGACCAATGGATGGGTAATCAGAAATTCACCCCTGGCCTGGGATCTATGTCTCTGGTGGACAAAGGCAGTCAGTAAATCACCACCTATATCAGTGATGGCAAACCTTTTGGGTTTGGCATGTCAAAAGCTCCTGGCACAAAATAATTATGTGCATTTTACATGAGAAATAAATGCAAAAGCAGTGTCTTTGGTACTCGGGTGTTGGTGATCGCTGGCGTGTCACCCAAAATGTCGTGGCATGTCACCTTTGACATGCGTGTCACAGATTCGCCATTACTACCCTAGAGAGATCAAATTTTTAGGTCGCACAGCTAGACTTATAAGGGCCATAGTGGTCGTTACAGTATTATACATTTATGAACTTATTGACCTAAACATTTATGCATTTTACAAGTATGCTTTTAATTAAAGGTTCTATGCTCACAGCTAATTGCTATCATTTAAATATTTAAAGGTTGGCTTAGTTTAAAGGTAAGCAGTAATGTATGTTCCTGTTTTGCTTGTTTTTGACTAACTGGTAGCAGTGGAGCCTGGGAGATGGGTGTTGCAGCTACAGAAAGTACAGTTGTGTAAGTAAACTCACCATAATAGTACATGTATGAATGCTCACTATGTATGAATGCTCACTGCTGCAGTAACCCTAGCTATATGGGTTATATCCTGCATAGGATAAAACAGCTGGCCAGCATTCAAAGCTTCAGGACACTTTCCAGTTGCTTTGAGCTGAGCTAACTAAAGCCAGGTTTGGGAGCCAAACTGGTCATTGCTTTCACATCAACTTAAGAGAGGAAGGATTGAGAGGACATTGCTAATAATAAAAAAAAAAAAAAAAAAACATGACATACACTTGCATAAAACACACACAAAAACAAGGGGGAGAGAGGGAGTGGCTATTGCAGCAGTGATCACTTGAACATCTACTGTTATGGTAAGTTTGCCTACACAACTATACTATGTTCTTCATTATGATTATTGCTGCAATAGCATTAGCTATACAGGTAAATAACAACAGCTTAAAATAACTGGGAGGGGAAGGGACCAGGGATCCCTGGAAAATGAACCTAATGAAGCCTGTTCTTAGACCAGGAGATAAAGGCATGCACAGAGAACCATGTTGTTGCTTCTAGAATACTTCTGGAGTCCAACACTTTCCAAAAAGCCACAGATGAAGCCAAGGCCCTGGTAGAATGATCCTTGATCCCACCTGGTAATAGCAAGTGACAACTGTTTGGGAATAGTTTGTTTTGACAAAGGTTGTCACTTCTTTTTACATTCACAAAAATGAGTAACTGTTCAGAAGTTCTACAAGACTTTGTTATACAAGATAATACTGGAATTGTTTGTGGACATCCAATGTATTAAGTATCCTTTCTCCCTCATTTATTGGTTCTGAAAAGAAAACAGGCAGACGGATACATTGGCTTAAGGTAAACGTGAATACCACTTCAGGCATAAAAGAGAGATTAGTTCTTAAGGAAATCTTACCTTTGAGGAAGATAAGATAAGGCTGACCCACTATAAGAGTTTCCAACTCAGACACTATTTGCACAGGTCAGATCAATGAGTAAAACTGTCTTCCATGTTAACAGCTTCAAGTCAAGACAGATGAACTAGTTCAAATGGAGCAAATGTCAGTTTTTCTAACACAAAATTAAGATCCCAAGGAAAAGCCACTGGTTTATGTGGGGTTGCTTACGTAAAACCCCCTTCAAAGACATTTTCACATGAGACTGCACTGAAAGAAAAGGATTCATCCTTAGACATGCCAAAAAAAATTAACTTTGAAAGAGAAGACAGACGATTGGATAGCAACCCACACAAATACTGTAAAACCAAACAAACAATAGCTCTGATCACATTTATTTATTGTTATTTATTTATTGCATTTGTTTACCGGGAAAATCCACTGGGCCTAGGCGAGCCCATTTTCAGTGGAGGCTCCGGGAGAAAAGCTCCACATAAAAGTCAACATTACAGAAATACAAATATCAAAAATAACAGATATCAAAAATGTAGCACTATTTACAGTTTTTTAGTAATTCCATTGCAGATTTATGGTAGTCCATCGATGATATTAACATGTACTTTTGGTCATACAGATGCCATCGACATTACTGGTTGGGAGGCAGAAAAAACAGTAACATCGTATACAATTATTTACATGCATTTAAATCTGTGTAGGCAGTGTAGTAACAGTCATAGGCAGACCTGCTAAGAGTGCATACCTGTAGCCCCAGAGAGTGGGAGTAGTGAGAAGAGAAGAGGAGTTATTTTTGGCATGGGCATAACCAGCAGGTAGAGAGGTGTTGTCTGAGGGATTTTTTAAAGAGAGCAGGGTATGAGATGGAGGTTATTGAGGATGGGAGGTTATTCCAAAGTTTGGAGGTAGTGAAGGAGTAAAGCATTTGGCCAGCTGGAAGTTGAGATTTATTGACTAAGTAGAATTTTGTTTTAAGATCTAAGGTGTCTGTTTGGATGGTACAAAGTTAATATAGAGGAGAGAGCTGGACAAGCTGTTGGTTTATATATTATTTTATGTGCAGTAATTAAGTGGAGGTAGTTGAGATAGAGTGGAAGTTCAAGCCAGTTTAGTTGCTGCAGTGAGGAACAGTGATGTGATGAGGATCTAGCATTTGTTGCAAATCTAGCAATTTTATTGTAGCATATATCAAGTTTGTTTCCCAGTGAAGAGTGTATATTAGTGAGGATGGCGGCACCATGTAGGAGGGATGGAAGTAGGAAGGCAGAGGCTAGTGTTCTTTTGGCATTATTTATGCTGATTCTTTTGTTGGCACCAACCAGAAAACCTTTTCCATTTGCTAATTATATGATTTTCTAGTGGCAGACTTTCTTCCTCTATTAATACCTGCTGCAAGTCCTCAGAAAAGAAGTGCATAAACTGTATTAAGACCGTATCATCCAGGCAGTAACATTCCATCTTTGAGGAAACCTGTGGCCAGTTCCAAAAGAAGGGAGAACCACTGTTGCCTAAGCCATAAAGGAGACACCACACTGATCATTTGGGAGTCATTCTGAATCTTCAGGAGTGCCCTGGATATCGGTGGAAAAGCATACAGGAACATTCTTATCCAAGGAAAGGAAAATGCATCTGTCTTTCATGCAATCTTCCATGAAGCCCTGGAACAGAAGTCTGCCAGTTAATTGTTTAGACAGCAGACAAAAAGACTACCCGAGGAATTCCTCACAAATAGCTCAAATCTTGGAAGACCTCAGATTCAGTTCCCACTTGTAAAGGTCTGCCCTGGTTCTGCTCAGCTTATCTGCTACACAGTTTTGCTCTGATGGATGAATGGGCTGTAAAGCTATATCCCATTTTAACATGGCTAGTCTATATAGGGAACAAGATCTAGTTCCTCCTTTTTTACATATCACATCACTATGGTATGGTCTGTAAACAACTGAAAAGGTCCTGGGGGTGACCGCATATGATTTACAGAGCTGAAAGCATCAGCACAGAAATAAATAGGACATGCTGGAGAGACAGATTCATAACCCAGAGGCTCCCTTCACTCTGGAATAAAATCCCAGTCCATGTTAGGCAAAGCCCCTCACTGACTCTCTTCAAGAGAAATCTTGACGAGTGGATGGGAGATCATAGGTTTACCCCGGGGGTCACTTCTGTCTCACTGCTAGACAGAGGTACAGTAAACTAAACCTTAAAATGGGCACAGTATACTCATTCCAAGGGGTGGCGAAAGCCAAACACACTCTGGCTAGGCTTATAAATGCCCTAGGGCAGATAGCCTAGTATGAACCTATGAACCTATAAGAGCTAGCATCTCTTTTACATTTGTGTTTTAGTCTGCTTTTTTTTGTCCCAAAGACCCTGCACTTTTATACTAAAATGACACTGCTCCTCAAAGCAAAGTTTGAGCCATCTGTTGTGACTGACTGCTTTGCAGCAGTAGTGAGAATGGAGGAACTAGATTCTGAGAAATCTGATGTCTCCACCATCTGATTTCCCCTTTTTTTAACAAATCCCAGAACTAGAATTTGAAAATACATTGAGTGTTGATGTTGGGAGCTAAGAAATTTCAGATACCACTGTATCATTCTCACGTGGACTCTTGCAACAGGTATGAGAATCAGAGTCCTGAGGTATGCCCTCAATGAGGTAAAAGTCTGATGTGGAAAACCCTGGAATAAATCTAAATATAGATTTATTTTACTCCTGTGGAAAAAAAAACTCTTTGTACTCTGGTTTCTAGCAAGGCACCCCAGAAACACATTACTGTACAATGGACACAGAAAAGATGTTTGAATGTTCTCTTGGAATCCCAGCCTGTGCAAGAGATCTCTGAGCTAACAGAGCTATTCCTGACACCTTGAAAAAGGCTCTGCAAAGAAAGCAAGACATCAAAATGTGGAAAAACATGAACCCTCCTGCAGCCTAAAATGGGTTACCAGTAGCTAGACACTTGGTGAACACTCCTGAAGCAGTGGATAGCCAAGGGGCAAGCCAGAGAACTGATAAAGTGATCCAGACACACACAATTTTAAGAAATGCCTGAAATCTGGATGAATAACGTGATGGTATGCATCTTCTAAATCTAAGGTTACTAGAAAACTCAAATGAGACAGGGATAGCAGGTTGTGAAGTGAAAACAATTTAAACTTAGGCATTATCATAAAGTGGATGCTGTCGTTTCAGGACTGACGTAAGGTCATCAGTAGTATAAAGTAAGGTAGCCAATGCCATTACATCAGGTTTTCTTGCCCTGTCAGAAGCCCCCAAGTGGGAGCCAGGTTATGGTGGAAGAACCCCACCAGTAGAAAGTAAATACCAAAAAGTTCCTTGTAAGAGGAGAGAGAGAGAGAAAGAAGAGGGGGCTGGAGGGAGGGAAGCCAGGACTGCAACAGTGAATGCACTCGAACATCTACATTTATGGTAAGTGTACACAACTGTACTATGTTCTTCATGTTTCAATGTTGCAGTCATCACATTTGGGTTGATTCCCAAAGTTGAGGAAAAGGATGGATGCAGTCAAGGAGATTAGGGGCTGGCTAGGATGCCCTGCAAGACGACAGTGACAAAGCCTGCCCTGGATTTGGAGAAGATAGGCAGGTGGTAATGCTTGGTGAAAGTGTGAACAGATGTCCAAGTGGCAGCCTCCAGGATGTCCCTGGTAGGGACTCTTCTGAGGAAAGCTGCAGAGGTGGAGGCTGCTCTGGTGGAGTGAGTCCTGACTCCCTTAGGGGGAGGTTTTCTGTGTTGCTTGTATCAGAAATGGATGCAGTGTGCTATCCATTTGGAAATTGTTTGTTTGGGGATGGCTTTGCCCTCTGCCCTGCAGCAAAGCTAACAAGTAATTGATCAGACTTTCTGAATGATTTAGTCCTGTCTAGATAGAATCTGAACTATCTGTGCACATCTAGAGAGTGTAAGATCCTTTCCCCCTTGTTTTGTGGGTTAGGGAAAAAGATGGGCAAATGAATGGATTGGTTGAGAGCCACACTGGACACCACTTTGGGTATGAAGGATGGGTTAGTCCTAAAGAAAACCCTGTCAGCATGGAAGATGCAATGAGTGCTTGTAGCTTTCTTCTAGCTGAAGTGATGGCCAGAAGAAACGCTGACTTCCAGGAAAGGAATTTTAACTCTGCTAAAGATGCTGGTTCAAAGGGGGGGGTAGGGTGAGCTTTTCCAACACAAAGTTAAGGTCTCAAGCTGGGGTAGGTGCTTTTCTGGGTGGCCTCAAGTTGCTAGCCCCTCTTAGGAACTGTTTGATCAGAGGGTGTGAGAAAATGGGGTGCTCAGTGTGGAAATGTGCAGAGATAGCAGAGGCATGAATTTTGACAGAGGAAAAAGAGAGACCACTGTGTAGCAGGTCAGCTAGGTAATCCAGAATGAGAGGTAGAGAAGGCTGTGCCGTATTGGCTCCCTTAGCCTGAATCCAGGTGCAGAACCTTTTCCATTTGTCAGCGTAAGACTTTCTAGTGCTAGGGCATGTGGCCTCACGTATAACATCTAGAACCTGTTTACTGAGGTTGGCAGATTAATCAGTGGTCAGGGGATAAGCCAGGCTGCCAAATTGAGGGTCTGCAACTGGGGATGCATGAATTCTCCTTCCCTCTGGGTCAGGAGGGTTGGGGTCTGAGTGAGATGCCATGGTGGCAGAGAGGATAGGCTGCGCAGCAGTGGGTACCAGTGCTGGCAAGGCCAGTATGGAGCAATAAGAATTGTCCTTGGTTTTTCCTCCCTAACTTTGAGCAGAACCCTGGTGAGGAGAGATAGTGGAGGAAATGCATAGACCGATAGATTGATCCAGGGGAAGGATAGTGCATCCACTTTCCAAACCATGCAGTGATGCTCCTGGTGCAGAACATGCTGAGCTGATGGTTGGTGTGGGAGGCAAAGAGGTTGACCTTCGGGGTGCCTTATCTGAGTTGTTAGGCTGAAGGTTCTTTTGTCTAGCTGCCACTCGTGTGGGTCCAGAAGATTTCTGCTTAAGTGGTCTGCCACAGAGTTTAGAGAACCTGGCAGGAACTGTGCTACCTGGTGGAGTTGCATGGCAGAGTCCATGTGCCAAAGGGTCATGGCCAGCCTACATAGACAGCAGGAGTGAGTCCCTCCCTGCTTGTTGATACACCACATCACAGTGGTGTTGTCTGTATTGATCAGGAGAGCCCCTGGGGAGAGAAGGGGCCTGAAAGCTGTCAATGCATGCTGGACAGCTAACGTCTCTTTTTGGTTGATGTGCAGATGGATTTGCTGTGGGCTCCATTGGCCCTGTATGCACCTGCCTTCCAGGTGTGCACCCCAGGCATAGTCTGATGCATCTGTGGTGAGGGTCTGGGCGGTGGGGGGTGGTGAGAAAGGTAGTCCCTTGTTGTTGGGAGCATGCTGCTGCCCACCAAAGAAAATCTTTCCTTAGACAAGGTATCATCGGTATAAAAGTTTTCAGGTCTTGACAGTGTTGACACAAAAGGCTTTTTAAGTACCATTGAAGTTTCCTCATATGTAGTCGGGCATATGAAATGAGTAGAATGCAAGATGCCATGAACCCCGGAGCTTGCAGGATTTTCCTTGCAGATAACTGGGGTCTGGTGGCTAGTTGAGAGAAGTAGGCTGTCAGGTAAGTTTGCTTTTCTGGTGTAAGGAATGCCATCTGGGATGCTGTGTCCAGGCTTGCTCCCAGGAATATAATCCTTTGGGTGGGTACTAGTTTGGATTTCTTTTCGTTGATAGTGTACCCTAGGGAGGTCAGTAGGGACTTTACAAAGGCCAGGTGCTTGAGCACCTTTTCCTGACTGTCTGCCTGAATTAGGCAGTTGTCTAAGTATGGGTAAATTTGGATATTCCTTTGTCAGCAAAAGGCAATGGCCGGAGCCAAACATTTTGTGAAAACTCCGGGAACAGTAGATAAGGCAAAGGGAAGTGCACAGAACTGAAACTGCAGAGATCCTGCCCTGAAACGTAGACATTTCCTGCATGATTCCCTGACAGGAATGTGGAGGTAGGCCTCTATTAGGTCTAGGGTTGCTAGCCAAGCATCCTTGGAGAGCATGGGTAGCAGTTGCTGGAGGGTGAGCATTTTGAATTTTGGTATCACCAGGAAGGTGTTTAAAATGTATAGATCGAGGATGGGGTGCCAGGTGCCCTCTTTTCTGGTTACCAGAAAAAGTCTGGAGTAGAAATCTTGGCCTATCTGTTCTGCAGGAACACGCTCTATTGCCCTCACAGAGAGCAGGGAAAGGACTTGCTTTTGCGCCTCTGCCCACTGGTTTGGAGGTAGATCTGGGAACCCTTTTGGGGTTGGAAGAGTGTGGAAAGAAAATCTGTATCCCTGGGACACTATGTGTAGGACCTAGCGGTCGTTGGTAATGGTAATGGTCACGTGAAAGGAGAGTTTTCCTCCTAGGGGTAAGTGCAGGTGGGCAGAGGGAGGGGTTGGGGGGGTCATTCTGAGTTCTTACCATGAGGGAGTGGGCTTAGAACTCCCTGGTTTTGAAGTGGAGGAATTCTACTGTTTTGATCTCTGCATTCCCTGTGGGTGATGTCTGGGGGGGGGGGGGTCTGATTCCCCAGGGTCTGGGCTGAACTGACCTGGTGGGAGCAGGAAAGGACCAGTGCTTGGAGGGGCAATTGCTGCTGAACCTGGGTGGCTGCACCTTTAGGAAATCCTTAACTGTCTGCATAGATTTAGCTTTTTTTTCCAATCTTTTTTAAGACCTCCTCTGCCTTAGTGCCAAATAAGTTGTCTTTGTGCAAGGGTGCATCCAATAATTTAGATTTAACATGGTCTGGCAAGGGCTGTTCCTTAAGCCATGCATGCCTTCTAAGAACAGAACCAGTGACTGCTGCCCTGCAAGAAGCTTCTAGGGCGTCAAAACCACACTGTAAGGTGTGCTTAGTCACTTGACTTGCAGAATGCATTACCTCTTGTAACTCTTTAGATTCTGCACAAGCAGGGAAGGAAACAATTTTTGTTTGAGGAGTTCCATGGTATGTTGCTGAAATTTTAGCATATGGAACTGGCAATTTAGTGCTCTGCTAGCAAGAGTAGCAGAGGTGTATACTTTTTTACCCCATCTGTCTAGTGCTCGGAAATCCCTATCTGAGGGGGTAGGATTCTTAGCAGAGATTGCTTTAATTCCTTTAGGCCCTTGAGAAATTATCTCAGGGTCAGCAGTAGGATTTATGAAAAGAAATTTGTGAGTCAGGGACTCTAATACCGGTCAGGTTTTCTGGGTGCAGGAGGGAAGGTGTCAGGAGTCAAACTGGATGCTAGGAAAACATCGTCCACAACATTCAGGACTGGGGGAATGGCCAGGGGTCTGTGCTGTAGAAGATCTAAGAATTCTCTGAATCTCTTTTTAGACTGAGGGTAGTCCTGACATTCCCATTGGAAATGTTCCCTTAAGGTGTGAAGGGTTTCCCCAAAGGAAAAGTCCTCAGGTGGAGAGGCTGAAGGAATGGAATCCTCTGCATCAGAATCCTCATAAGCAGAGAGGTGTTGCATGTCTTCATATTCAGATGCATCAGAGTCATCAGACTCCTGTTCAGACAAAACTACTGGGGACAGATTTATTTTTCTTTTGGAAGGGGTAGCTAGGCTTCCCCTGATCAGCATGATAAGGTCTTCCACCATTTTAAGCATTTGAGACTGAGGCAAGGAAGCAGATGTCTGAGATTGAGTCGTCAGTTTCTTGGCTGTGGTTCATGCCCTGGACCTTAGAAACTCAGTAGTTTTCGAAAGAATGGTAAATGCGAAATAAGTCGTCATTTTGTGTCAAGAATCAATAGTGAGACGTACTTCCTCGGAAGCCGGTGCCTGTTCAGCGGCTCCGGACCCATCCAAGGGAGAGACAACTGCAGGATCCTTAGTCGAGGAAGAGTTTTGCGGCATATCGGACACAGAAAGGGTCTCAGTATTGACCTGCGAATCCACAGAAGCGGGCATCAGGGGCTGCGAAAGCACCTCACTGAGGACCGGAGAACTGACGACTAGCTTAACAAAGCGTTGTTGGTATGTTTGGACTTGTGCGGTCTGTCTCTGTCTTTATCCTTATGTTTTTTCAGAAGATCTGCTGTCGGATGGCTTACCGAAGCCATATCAGAATTCGAGGACTGTAAGTGAAAATATCTATCTACAATAAGGGCCCAATGACGTATAGTTCTGACATTAAACAAAGCAAAAGATCCCCAATGGGGTACTTAGCTTTAGAAGACTTCAGCTTCAATTTGGAAGACGAAACTCGGATAGCAGCCGACCGGCACCCGTGCGAACTGCTTCTGCTTCGGGCTCCTTGGCAAGAAAGACTGGTGTAATGGTGTCAGCTGCCTTACTTTATAACTACTGACAACCTAACGTCAGTCCTGAAGCAACAGCAACCGACGCAGAAATACTAAGCCTCTGTGTTTCGGGCTGGCCGAGGGCTACCCTGGCAGTGATAACCCAAATGTGATGACTGCAACAGTGAAACACAAAGAACATCTTGTCTCCAAGAATTTTCTATCTTTGGCACTAAAATATTCTTAAGGTTTTGATGATTTGGGTGTGTAAAGACTTTAAAAATTCCCTACAGAATACTCTTGTCAGAAATATTGGATGAGCAAATGGGTGTAACAAAAGAAATTATTTTTTGGGGAGCTAGGATACAGGATCTGAATATCCTAGACCAAGTAAAGCCTTGTTAAATTTAGTTCTGTTGGCTGCCAAAATAGCAACTACTAGAAAATGGAAATCAAAGTCTAAATCAACTGAATTTGAAGCAGTGAATACTGTAACAAGAGACAAAAGTACTGGAAGGGGATCTTCAGAAAAAAAGGATAGGAGCAAATTACCAAGAAAAAAAGGACAGGAGCAAGTTACAAAGAAAAAAATGGAAATTGTGGGGACAATACATGCAGAATAATGTTTCTGAGAAGGATTGAGGTTTAAGGGAAGACAGGAATTGATAGATTTATGTAATGTTGGAGTGATGATTAGGTTCATAGGTCTGTACTAGGCTAACGGCCCTGGAGCCTATATAAGCCTATCCCAAGAAGATTCTTCAAGATAACTGTATAAAAGAATATATGTGATATATAAGGCTTGTAACTGAAATGTTAACATGGTTTGTTTTCTCTTACACAAATGTGTTTCTCTATGTTTTAAGTGATAATTCAATAAAGGTGTTAGAAAAATATTTTTGAGCAAAATAATTCCCCTACCTGGTGAGAAGGAACAGCTTCTATTACCCCTACAGACAGCATCTGATGTAAAACAAGAGGAAAGAGAATAGAGCAGTCTGGCAGATGAGGAAGAATCTCCTGGAAGGTAAGTAACTACTCTCACTCCCATCTGTACCCTAGATGTTGCCAAAGAGAGCTATGGAGATTAAGACTGTCTGCATGGATTATGGGGCTGCCAGGGTTTGTGTGCATGTGTCGGGGGCAAAATCCCTCATAAAGTCATTCCAACTTATCTGACTGCCCATTTTTTGGGGGGGGGGTTCCTACTTTCTTTTTGGAATCTCACTGTCACTGCTTTTTAAATATCTGCTTGACATTCTGCTCACACTTTTTTTCCCCCCAAAGTTATATGAAGGAGCAGAAAATCCCTTGTAAAATTTGGTGAAGGAGGGCTGAAAAATCTGAGTGATTCCTTAAATCAGCATTCCTCTCATCACACTTTTTGATAACCTCTGCAGCTGAAGGTCCGAAAATTAAATAATCTCTAGCCAAGGAAGAATTCGAAATTCAACTTTTAACATCTTCTTGGAGGTTCCAGAATACTCCTTGGCAAACCTTCTTAAGCCAGCGTCAGTGGCCGCAACCTTGGAAGTAGTACCTACAGAGTCAAACACGTTTTAAACAATGAACAGTGAGTTGAAAAATTGAAGACACTGAACCACATAATGCAAATTTTTCCTCACAAGAGGAAACTGATGCCAAATAATTTCTCATATTTCCACAATTAGTCAAGGTAACTTCAACACATGAGCCTGACAGTTTAGAATTTTAAAAATCAAAAGTTGCAGGAACATACATTTATTCCCAAACTTGTCATAGAGGATTATGATTGGGTCACCGATCCTAAATGACTTACTATGTGCTTGAGATATGGATGCCAAGAAATTCACCTCTCAAGAGAAGCCATATACGATTTTCTGGTTGTGGGTTTCCTGGTCTCCTGCAGAACCTGAAGCAAGTCCTCAGAAAAAAGGTACCTAAAAGGGATCAAAACCCTACCACCCGCAGTGTCATGTGAAGAGGAGACAGGTGAGAATGGATAAGAAAGCCCTTGTCTTGTGTGAGAAGGTCAACTTGGTAAGGTAACTTGTGATGACTGTCACAGGCTAGATGAAAAAGAAGGGGAACAAGTTCCAAAAGGTGTCCTCTACAACATTTTCTGAGGGTTCTGCTTGATCTTGTGCAAAATTCCTGGCAGCAAAGAAAGGGGAGGAAAGACATATACAAACATTCCTTTCCAAGGAAAAGACACGGTGTCCACTTTCCAAGCCAGAGGACTTGGTACACTCAAACAGAATAGAGGAAGTAAAGAAGTTATGTACCCACCATAACGTTCCATGTGAGTTGTTCATCTCGCCTTCATTCTTACAGATGGGTTCAGAGACGATCTTCGGCTCCGAGTCGGCCTACTGCAAAGCTCAAAGTCTTCAGACAGCTCGAGGCCAAGTCCCTATCCCATGATGCATCTTCAGTTACCTCAGATCTTGTTTGCTGCATCTAACAATACCATGTGCCATTCTATCACTCTTTAGGGAAAGAAAAGATAGAAAGACTGAGCAACCAGTATAAAACTAGTATCTTGGTCCTCGAAAAACCATGAAGAGGGTAGGAGGGTGGGAAGTAAGAATGAAGGTGAGATGAACAACTCGCATGGAACATTATGGTGAGTACATAACGTCTTTATGTGAAGTTGTTCTATCTCGCCATTCATTCTTACAGATGGGTAGCATCCCAAGCACCATCTTTCTTGGGTGGCTCACGGGAGTATGTTTTTCAGGACAGTAGAACCAAAGGAGGCCCTGTCCCAGGAGGCCTTATCAACTTTGAGCAATAAAGGTATGAGGTCTTGACCAAGTGGCTGCTGCACAAATGCTGTTTATAGGAAGCCTAGCAGATAAAGCAGAGGATGTGGACACTGGCTCTAGTAGAATGAGCCTTAACTTTGTGTTGTAAAGGTAAATTGGCAGCTGAATAGGTGAAGGTGATGCAATCAGATAACCATTTAGATAGTGTTGTTTTTGCCACTGGCATACCTTTTCTAGAGTCTGAAAAGGAAACAGAAAGTTGCTCTGATTTTCTGAACTCTGGTTCTATCCAGGTAAAATCTGAGCTGTCACTGAACATCAAGCTTGTGCAGCACATACTATAAGTTGTTGATGTGTTTGGGGAAAAACACTGGTAAATCTATGGTTTGGTTAAGGTTAGCTTCAGTACAAACTTTAGGTAAAAATGAAGGATTTGTTCTCAGGGACACTCTGTCAGCATGAAAAATGAAATATGGAGGCTTTATGGACAAGGCCTGTAGCGCTGATACTCTACGGGCAGACGTGATGGCTACTGAAAAGATATTCTTCCAAGACAAAAATTTCAAATCACATGAGTAAGCTGGTTCGAAAGGTGGGAGAATAATGCGTGACAGCATAAAATTTAGCTTCCATGGGGTAAAAGGGGATTTCACTGGAAGTCTGAGGTGGATGGTCCCTTTGAGAAAGGCTTTGGATAGCTTGTGTGACACTATGTTCAATCCTTCAAAGCCAAGGTGAAAATTAGAGATGGCGGCAAGTTGTACCCAAACTGTAGCTGCCGCAGCTCCTTTATTGAAAAGCATAGTCAAAAATTCCAATATAGAGAAAATGGAGGCTTGGTAGGGATCAATGTTATTCGGAGAAGCCCATATAGAAAATCTCCTCCATTTGCGTATAATTTCCGAGTAGAGGATTTATGAGAAAATATTAAAATATGCTACGTTTCGTTTGACAGGTTATGGAACCTGGCTATGCTAGGAATTGGAGCAGCCAAGCTGTCAATTTTAGGGACTGAAGACACGGATGAAGAGCCCCCGATGAAAGCATCAGAAGGTCTGGAACTGGGTCCAGAATCCAAGGCTCTTCTAACAGATGAAGTCGAAGGAAGGGGAACCAAATCTGACAAGGCCAATGAGGGGCTATTAGAATCATGGTCCTTCCCAGGGCTTTTGCTTTCTGTAATACTTTGGGTATCAAGGGAATTGGTGGGAATGCACAGCGGAGACCCAGAGACCAATCGTGTATGTGTGTGTCCCTTGGGGAATCTCCCAGAGGGGGAATCAAGGCAAAGTAGCTTCTGCATTTTTTGTTCATGCGGGAAGCAAAAACGTCACAGTAAGGCTGGCCCCACCTGCGGAATATTAGGCAACAAAATTGCCCTGCTCAGTTTGTCTGCAATCACGCTGGATATCCCTGGGATGTGCGTTGCTATCAGAAAGTGCTGGGTGGATGTAGCCCACTGCCATACTCTTAGGGCCTCGCAACAAAGGGGATAGGATCTGGTTCCTCCTTGTTTGTTCAAGTACCAGACCACTGACATGCTGTCCGTCTGAATCGTAATTGTCCCCAGAGGGAGAGAGTCCTGAAAGTACTGCAGCGCCAAACGTTCCGCTCTCATCTCCAGTACACTGATATGCAGACGTGTCTCTTATTCGGTCCATGTGCCTTGGGATGTTCTTCCCTGAAACCCCCCCCCACCCTATCAGGGAAGCGTGCGTGGTCACTGGCCACTGGTGGGGGTAGGATAAAAGGACGACCTATCGTTACTTGAAGAGATAGTAACCACCACCGAAGATCCTTTTTGCATGTGTTTGTTACAATTATGAGATGAGACATTGGAAGCTCTTGATAAGACCATTGAGTGAATAGCAGCCATTGTAGAAACCGAATGTGCATGCGACCCAACGGTATCGCTATTATTGCAGCTGCCATCATGCCTAACAACTTTAGCACTTCTAATGCTGGAGCCTTGTGTCTGGATATGATGTCCTGGGCTTGCTGACGAAGTAGTAAAACTCTTTCTGCTGGAAGTTTTAAAGTGGTGGTGGTGTCCAATTCTGCTCCGATAAAAACGATATGTTACGATGGCAACAAGGCAGAGTTTTCTGAATTTATGGCAATGCCCAGATGATTGCAAAGAGTAAGAGTGGTGTCCTTGGCTAGTATTAGCTGATGCCTGGTAGTAGCGGTGAGGAGCAACTAGTCTAAATACGGAAACACCTGGAATCCTAAACGCCTCAGGTGAGCCGTGACCACTGCCTTACATTTGGTGAACACTCTGGGGGCTGTAGAGAGACCAAAGGGCAGGGCTCGAAACTGGTAATGATTGGCTCCCAGTTGGAAGCAGAGATGATCCCTGGATGGTCTGGCCATTTTTATATGGTAGTAAGCATCCTGCAGATCTATTGAGCACATCCAATTGTCTTTCCTTAAGAAGGGAAGTATCGACTGAAGCATGACCATCCGGAACTTCTCTTTCTTGACAAATCTGTTTAGTTTGCCGAGGTCCAAAATGGGTCTCCAGTCCCTTGTCTTTTTTGGAACTAAAAAGAATCTTGAGTAAGTTCCAGATCCTGTCTGGTCTGCTGGGACTAGTTGGATGACTCTTTTTCTTAGCAACGTTTGGACCTGTACTGTTCCTTGCAACTGGGTGGAACGTCTGGGATTTTTGTAGTCAATAGAGGGGGAATGGCGAAGGGAATGAAATATCCTCTGGAAAGTATACTTTGTACCCAATTGTCATTTGTTATTTTGAGCCAGGTGTCTGGATACAAAGATAAGCGACCCCTGACTGCCTCCAGAGCAGGACAGTCGGGCCTCCTTTCAGAAGCGCTGGAAGGGCTTCTCAAAGAACTGGTCTCTGTCGCCCTGGTTTTGCAGACCCCCTTCGCCGCGAGGGCGGCGTCTTCCATTATTGCCCCCTCCTCTGCCCCTGGAGGGGGGGGTTCACCACATATGCCCAGAAAGGCTCCTTGGGCTTTTCGGAACCACATCATTCCTCCCTTTTGACCCTTGGGGTAGGTTCTAGTAGAGGTGGAAAAAGGACTCCGATGGCAGACAGAGTCTTTCCTACCTGCTCATACCTGGTCAGTTTCCTTAACTTTGGGCCCGAAAAGGGACGAGCCATCAAAAGGGGTGTTGACAAAGGATGACTTAAAGGGCTCCGCGAAGGAACACAAGCGAATCCAGGAGTGCCTCCTGAGAGCAATTCCTGTACCCATTGCCCTACTCGTTCCATCAGCTGCATATGAAATGAGACGCATGGATGAGTTCACTATGGAACTGAGGGTAGCAAGCTGGAAGGCGACTTTGTCTGAAGCTCCACCAGCTACCATACCCTGAAGAGTATCTCCAAGCTCTTTTAGGAGGTCTCCTTGCAGTCTTGTAAAATGTGTGAGATAGTTCAGTGAACGCATGGCAAAAGTCGCTGAACTGTACATGCGCTTCCTGTATCTATCCATGATCCTAGAGTCTCTGTTAGGAGGATAGATAGAGGAAGAAGTTTCTGATATCTCCTTTCTGGTGGCTGCCACCACCACCATGGCATCAACTGGCACTCCCTTAGTGAGAAAGGACTTATCCTGAAGGGCAGAAATAAATTTATTGGGCCTCCTAGGGACAGGCTCCATGGTGTCCGGAGACTCCCACGCCCTTTGTGAGACCAGTTCCAGGAGCTCATCGAAGGGTGGAGACACCCAAGAGGTGGAGGGTTGAGACCCGAAAGCCTTCAGGAGAACCGACTCATCTTCAGTAGGGTTGGTGGACTTCCAGCCACCCCTCTGCTTAAGGAATTCTAATACCTCTGCAAATTAGATGTCTTCAGAGGGGGACCTTGGGGACCCTTCTGATTCATCTAGGTCGATATCGGATGTGATAGACTCCCGTGGGGAGTCTAGGTGCTTCCTCTTGCAAATTCTCTTCCTGGGAACATCTGGTGAGCTCTCGGAAGAGCAGGGACCATCCAGTGGGGCTTCCTGAGGCTCAGGGTCAACCTGTGAGACAGAAATGGACACAGGCACTTTTGGGGAGGATCTGGTTGGACCTGAAGTTGTAGATGTCTTGGGGGACATCACTCTCCTCATGGCTTCAAAGGCACCTCTGCTCCCATGAGAAGGGACCGCTGGATTCGAAGAAACCACCGATTCCTTCGGCACCAGAACAGTGGGCTCCGAACCAGAGGTAAAGTCTGAACTGGCAGGTCAGTCTGACTATCCTCCCCAGTCCCGACCGGAGAGTGTCTGCTCTTAGACTCCTCAATAGGCACAGAGGATGTCCGAGTAAACGGAACCAATGGCACTGGAGCAGGTGTCTGCTCTGAAGGCTCAACAATCATCAGGTCCAACTCCGCTGGCTCTGAAGGACCGATATGGCTCGGAGGAGGAAAAGAAGTCGATAGCATAACAGTCTTCAGCTCCAAAACCACTTGGGTCGGAGCCGATAAAAATTTAGCAAATGCCGCTGCCTGTAGCAACTTCTGCACCACATGATCCACATCCAAATTGGACAGGCTGATGGAGGACCGAGATGAATGTATGAAGGGAGGTACCGACTGGAAAATGGGAGACTTTAATACTTCGGATACCGGTTCCAAGACTGGGAACCAGCTCCGAAAAGACAAGATGCTCAGCTCTGAAGGCTGTGGAGCCAACGTCAACGTTTTTTTAGATTTTGTCACATCAGAAGATGAAGACTTTGAAGACTTGTGAGACTGGCTAGATTTATCCTGGTCACTCAAAGCTTCCTGAAATGAAGATTTTAGAAGTCCTCTGTCTATGAGTTTTCTTTTTCTCTCGTGTAAATCTCTGAAAGAAAAAGAATGGTAAATGGAGCAGTTCTCTTGCAAGTGCAAGGCTCCAAGACAATAAACACAATTAACGTGACCATCTGTCATAGACATCTTTCGTCCACATTTTGGACACTTTTAAAGGCCAGACTTTGGATGCTTGTCTTTCTCCTGGTCAGCCATATTAAAGTCTACAGTATCAAAAAATATACTGTACAGCAACAGACTGCAGTCTCAAAGAGAATACACACACACACACAAAATACTTTCAAAAAAACACAGAGAACCAGCTGAGAAAATCCAAAGCAAAAATAAAGTACTGTAGAAACGGTCAGTGACCACTCAGAGCCCACCAGGAATTAAATTCAGTCACCAGAGTTTATTGAAGCGCTTTTCGTCTGCTTCATAAGCAGACTTCCTCAGAATACATTCAATGCAATCCAACCTACTACATTTGAAACCCTTAATTGGTCATTAAATTAGATGTGCTAAGTATTAATTAAATGCCTTAAAAGCAAACAGGCTAAAAAACTTTACTTGGGTTACAAATTCCACACAGTGAGTAAATCAGACATTGCTTCAAAAGGTATATTCTTCATAAAAAATGAATATATATATATATATATATGAAAGAAGAACCAACATAATGTTTACCAAATGTCTGAGTGTATAAACTACATATATATGTTCTAGGGATTATGCCAATATATTAAAAACTGGAGACACCTAGTAGTATAAATGAACTATAATATATAGAAGTAAACCTTACGATTATGACTAATGTAAAATATGTCAATGCAATATAAAAATTCACAATGTGGTAAAGTAAAAAATTCATTTAAATAGTTAGTTAAATTAATCAATTCATACATCCTTATCAAAGTACTAAAACATAAGAACTAAAAACATGTGTTCAAATGCAATACATTTTAGAATAATCTAAAACTGGAAAACTTTAAAAGATATCCGTGCCACATATACCCCTTACACATAGGTGCGTAAATGTGCTAATAACAGCACCAAAGCCTACAACTACCTTTTGAGACTTAAAAAGCTCAATAAACAAGATATAGAACATGCTTCATTAAGACCTGGGGTATGGTAAGCTTCTAACCTAATCTGCCAATGCAGTTCTAGTGCCAGTAACTTTAAAGAGGCTGGGCCGCCTCTATTGTCAACAATAAGTTGGTCTATAGCTATGAATTTAAACTGGTGGGTGGGGAAGTCAACAACATGTTTCGCAAGAGCATTCGTTGATTTATGTTTTTTAATAGCGTATTGATGTTCATAAATACGTTCCCTAAACTTGCGTTCAGTCTTCCCCACATAGAATGCCAAACAATTTTGGCATGAAGCTAAATATACCAGCATCTTAGAATTACAATTGATTCTATGTTTCAATTTGTACTCTTGGTTGTTGACAGAAAATTTGTTAGATTCAATAATGTAGTTACAAAAGTTACATGCATGGCATATGAACATACCCAGAGATCTTGTACTAGGAGGTTTAATTTCAAACCAAGACTCGAGGTTCTTATCCCTCCTGTAAGTCACCTTTGGAACAGAACCTAGTTTTGCAAACACCCCTGGATCAGCTCTTAACAAATCCCAGTTCTTCCTGACTATGTCCCACAAAATGTCACTGTCAATGGCAAAGGTGGTAATAAATCTAGGTAGGTCCACCTCAGTGATCCTATCAACACTTGTTGTACTCAAATTACCAACAGGAGATGTAAGCAAGGTAGAGACAACTCTTACTTTGAATGGTAAAATTGGTACATACACATTAGACCTCCTTTTAAGTGAGACTTCCTTTATTAAATCATCAATAAGCTTATAGGGGTAACCCCGGCTCAAAAACATCCCTTTAAGTGTTGTACATTCGGCATCAAATATATCATCTCTACTAATAATTCTTGCTGCCCGTACCAGCTGTCCTTTAACCACCGCACGTTTCTGTGTAAAGGGATGACAGCTGGTAAAGTGTAGCAAGGTATTGGAGTAGGTGGGTTTTCTATAAACCTTGGATGTATAACATAAGGCTGTAGAATCCTTTTCTAGAAAGATGTCGAGATAAGCTATCTGCTTAACGTCAAAAGAAAAGGTAAATTGTAAGAATTCTGTCGTAACGTTTAAATGATTAACAAAATCTACTGCCTGTGCCTCATCTCCATTAAAGAGAATAAAGATGTCACCCAAATAACGTGTGTAAAATGCCTAATGTTTGCAATACAGGGGGTGATTAAACACAAATTGATGTTCCCATTGTGCCATAACCAAGTTCGCCACGCTAGCCCCATAGGGCGAGCCCATACTAACTCCTACAGTCTGTAGGTAATAGTTGTCCCCAAACATGAAAAAGTTCCTAGGTAATGTTAAATCCAAAAGTTCACTAACCAAAGAGATATCGTAGCCACTGGCATCTCTAGCTCTCATTCTGTCACCTACCCAATCAATTGCTGTGTCCTGCAGGATGCAGGTATACAAATCTTTGACATCCACCGTGAGGAAGTTATAACCATCCTCATACTTAATCTCATTAATCTTGGACAAAAAAGTCCATGAATCTTTGCAAATCTGTGTCTCCATAACAATGTATTTACTAAGAACATGGTCCACCACTTTGGCACATGCGTAAGTTGGTGAACCACGACTGTCTATCAAGGGCCGCATAGGTGGATTAATTAAATTTTTGTGGATTTTGGGTATACCAAAAAAGTAGGGGATTCTGGGGTGTGAAGTTGTCATATAGTGGTATAAATCTAAGTTGATCCTAGATTCTAGAAACATTTCTTCGATCTGTTCCTTAATAATTCGATAGGCACCATTGACTTCATTTAAAGAACTCAATGCATATGCAGGAGTGTCAAGCAATGCTGACATACGGTCAAAATAATCATTGTTGTCAAAAATCACCACCCCGCCACCTTTGTCAGGTTTACAAATGCGTAGGTTATTAGAACGTAAAACTTGTATACAATCAATTTCTGAATTATTAATGGTATACCTTCCACATGATTTAGGATAAGTGCTATGTGTCTTTACCTTCATTTTGGAACGTCTTATGTCAACCTCACATACCTGTTCAAACATAGACAATAAAGGGTGGAGAGGGGGATTAAAGGTGCTAGGTACATACAATGAATTGGATGTATCAGTGTATGCCCCCCCACCCATCATAAGTCTGAAGTTGAGCTTCCTAGTAAAGGTTTTAATGTCAATTATAGCCTTCACAAAGTCAAATTTGTGATGCGGAACGTAGGTATGACCCTTAGCCATAAGGTCCGCCATTTCGGGGGTGATAGTGGTATCAGAAAAGTTATAGACATTAAAATCACCTAAAGAATTCGTACTAATGGTTGGGCCCTGTTGTCCTTGGACCTCATTCAAACCATTAAGTAATAAAGGGGATAAAAGTGTTTCATCAACAAACTCCTCTTCTTGTATGCTGGGGGACAAAAGATTGAATGTCAAAACTGCTAACGATTGGTCGTCCTCTGATTCATTTGATTCGGCCAATAACATTGTGTTTTGGGTCTCGCCCCTAAAAAATTCTCCTGTGGGTTAGCATTAGTATTACCATTGTTGTTACTTCTGTTCAGTAACCTCTCACTCCTACGTAGTTCTACCAAAGGCGTACGTTCATTAGTCTCTGAAGGGTCTATCTGAGAGTTGCTATCAAAGTTGTCATTTACAAAAACGCTTTCACCTGTATTAGGGTGAGCATTGTAATCTGAGTTAGTATTATGAGGTCGGGTGCTAACCCTTCGAGCCTGCCCTGAAGGGGGTTTAGGGTAAGCTACCCCTTCTCTGTAAGCTTTTGAGTCCCTTTCCAGTTTTTTGACTTTCACTGATTTTAGTTTAACTAAATAACTGTCAATACTACTAAATAGTCTAGCGTAGTCAAACCTGTACTTGTCAAAAGCCACATCAGTTCTTATAACATTATCCAAAACATTAGCTTCCATGTTAAGCTCATCAACTTGCAACATATAGTGTTTAATCATAACATTCAGTAGCTCGAAACCGTGCCTGTCATACATAGCCATCAATTCCTGATGGAAAACAGAATTAGCAATTAACCCAGTCGGGTATTGAAAATGCCTTAGGCCCTTCGGCACTATTTTCCGAGCTAAACATTCATTAAAATAAGCTATTTCAAGTTGCAATTTTTTGATTTTTAGCATAATATTATCCAATGTTTTTAAATTGCTAGAAATGTCAGGTTCAGAGTCATTACATTGAGTAAGTGCTGTTACTGAATCAGATTTAAAAGATGGGTTAACACATACCCAATTAGCCAAGTCAGGACAGTTCATAAAGTTATTACTCACCGGTAAAGGTGCATTGTTAGTCCTTGCATTTGTAAAATCAAAACCAGGACCCGTGTGCTGGCAGTTCATGTCAAAAACAACATTAGAGTTATGGCCTTCTTGTTGGTTATTAATAGCAGAATTGACCACAAACGGATGACTAGTGTCAGTTGTTAAGGCCCTGGAAGGTTGATGCAGTACAGTCTCAGTCCTGATATCGAAGGCTGGTAAGTTAGATGGTGTATCGTTCGCAAGAGAAGGGGAACACTGTCGATTAAGTGTAGAGTCCAAAACGTTGTTCTGTTGATTAATTTTAGGACTTAAAACCGAAGTTCTCTTCTGTTCTGATGTATCGGTGACAACCGAACCTGTTGGTTGCAGATTAGCATTAGACCCAGGAGCCGGAATTCTCCTCTGCCTTCCTGTGTCGTCATCAGTCCTCCCCGCGTTCACGGTACCTGTAGCAGCGATGTCATTATCAAAAGGAGTATACTCCCAGTTTATCGGATTAATTCCAGCTTCCGTGTCCAGTACAAATGTGACGTTCCTTGATAGAACATGTTTGCAAGCACCAACTAACACTTCGTTGTTGCTAGTGGTAGTGTTGCTAGCCGATAACTCAATAGTTCGATGTGGTAATGCACCATTAGTTGTGGAAACTGTTCTTGAATTTACTTTAGACAAAGCACATTGCGCTTTTTCCAATTGATCAATTCTACATAAAATAGAGTCAATTTTGCTAAAAAGCGTGTCCAAAGATTTTAAATTCAAGTTTAAGGAATCATGAGGTTTTATAGGTTGGATATCAGCAGACAACGAGGGTGGATTTGGTTTAACTGGCGAACTCGATCTGAGTAGCTCTGGTATGCCATTAGGAAAATCACTTACTGATTCAGTGACAGGAACAGACGACATACTGGGAAAAAAACAACAAATTCCACAGAATACTTTCAAAAAAACACAGAGAACCAGCTGAGAAAATCCAAAGCAAAAATAAAGTACTGTAGAAACGGTCAGTGACCACTCAGAGCCCACCAGGAATTAAATTCAGTCACCAGAGTTTATTGAAGCGCTTTTCGTCTGCTTCATAAGCAGACTTCCTCAGAATACATTCAATGCAATCCAACCTACTACATTTGAAACCCTTAATTGGTCATTAAATTAGATGTGCTAAGTATTAATTAAATGCCTTAAAAGCAAACAGGCTAAAAAACTTTACTTGGGTTACAAATTCCACACAGTGAGTAAATCAGACATTGCTTCAAAAGGTATATTCTTCATAAAAAATGAATATATATATATATATATATATATATATATATATATATATATATATATATATGAAAGAAGAACCAACATAATGTTTACCAAATGTCTGAGTGTATAAACTACATATATATGTTCTAGGGATTATGCCAATATATTAAAAACTGGAGACACCTAGTAGTATAAATGAACTATAATATATAGAAGTAAACCTTACGATTATGACTAATGTAAAATATGTCAATGCAATATAAAAATTCACAATGTGGTAAAGTAAAAAATTCATTTAAATAGTTAGTTAAATGAATCAATTCATACATCCTTATCAAAGTACTAAAACATAAGAACTAAAAACATGTGTTCAAATGCAATACATTTTAGAATAATCTAAAACTGGAAAACTTTAAAAGATATCCGTGCCACATATACCCCTTACACATAGGTGTGTAAATGTGCTAATAACAGCACCAAAGCCTACAACTACCTTTTGAGACTTAAAAAGCTCAATAAACAAGATATAGAACATGCTTCATTAAGACCTGTGGTATGGTAAGCTTCTAACCTAATATGCCAATGCAGTTCTAGTGCCAGTAACTTTAAAGAGGCTGGGCCGCCTCTATTGTCAACAATAAGTTGGTCTATAGCTCTGAATTTAAACTGGTGGGTGGGGAAGTCAACATGTTTCGCAAGAGCATTCGTTGATTTATGTTTTTTAATAGCGTATTGATGTTCATAAATACGTTCCCTAAACTTGCGTTCAGTCTTCCCCACATAGAATGCCAAACAATTTTGGCATGAAGCTAAATATACCAGCATCTTAGAATTACAATTGATTCTATGTTTCAATTTGTACTCTTGGTTGTTGACAGAAAATTTGTTAGATTCAATAATGTAGTTACAAAAGTTACATGCATGGCATCTGAACATACCCGGAGATCTTGTACTAGGAGGTTTCATCTCAAACCAAGACTTGAGGTTCTTATCCCTCCTGTAAGTCACCTTTGGAACAGAACCTAGTTTTGCAAACACCCCTGGATCAGCTCTTAACAAATCCCAGTTCTTCCTGACTATGTCCCACAAAATGTCACTGTCAATGGCAAAGGTGGTAATAAATCTAGGTAGGTCCACCTCAGTGATCCTATCAACACTTGTTGTACTCAAATTACCAACAGGAGATGTAAGCAAGGTAGAGACAACTCTTAATTTGAATGGTAAAATTGGTACATACACATTAGACCTCCTTTTAAGTGAGACTTCCTTTATTAAATCATCAATAAGCTTATAGGGGTAACCCCGGCTCAAAAACATCCCTTTAAGTGTTGTACATTCGGCATCAAATATATCATCTCTACTAATAATTCTAATAAAATCAGTGAAAGTCAAAAAACTGGAAAGGGACTCAAAAGCTTATAGAGAAGGGGTAGCTTACCCTAAACCCCCTTCAGGGCAGACTCGAAGGGTTAACACCCGACCTCATAATACTAACTCAAATTACAATGCTCACCCTAATACAGGTGAAAGCGTTTTTGTAAATGACAACTTTGATAGCAACTCTCAGGTAGACCCTTCAGAGACGAATGAACGTACGCCTTTGGTAGAACTACGCAGGAGTGAGAGGTTACTGAACAGAATTAACAACAATGGTAATACTAATGCTAACCCACAGGAGAATTTTTTAGGGGCGAGACCCAAAACACAACGTTATAGGCCGAATCAAATGAATCAGAGGAGGACCAATCGTTAGCAGTTTTGACATTCAATCTTTTGTCCCCCAGCATACAAGAAGAGGAGTTTGTTGATGAAACACTTTTATCCCCTTTATTACTTAATGGTTTGAATGAGGTCCAAGGACAACAGGGCCCAACCATTAGTACGAATTCTTTAGGTGATTTTAATGTCTATAACTTTTCTGATACCACTATCACCCCCGAAATGGCGGACCTTATGGCTAAGGGTCATACCTACGTTCCGCATCACAAATTTGACTTTGTGAAGGCTATAATTGACATTAAAACCTTTACTAGGAAGCTCAACTTCAGACTTATGATGGGTGGGGGGGCATACACTGATACATCCAATTCATTGTGTGTACCTAGTACCTTTAATCCCCCTCTCCACCCTTTATTGTCTATGTTTGAACAGGTATGTGAGGTTGACATAAGACGTTCCAAAATGAAGGTAAAGACACATAGCACTTATCCTAAATCATGTGGAAGGTATACCATTAATAATTCAGAAATTGATTGTATACAAGTTTTACGTTCTAATAACCTACGCATTTGTAAACCTGACAAAGGTGGTGGGGTGGTGATTTTTGACAACAATGATTATTTTGACCGTATGTCAGCATTGCTTGACACTCCTGCATATGCATTGAGTTCTTTAAATGAAGTCAATGGTGCCTATCGAATTATTAAGGAACAGATCGAAGAAATGTTTCTAGAATCTAGGATCAACTTAGATTTATACCACTATATGACAACTTCACACCCCAGAATCCCCTACTTTTTTGGTATACCCAAAATCCACAAAAATTTAATTAATCCACCTATGCGGCCCTTGATAGACAGTCGTGGTTCACCAACTTACGCATGTGCCAAAGTGGTGGACCATGTTCTTAGTAAATACATTGTTATGGAGACACAGATTTGCAAAGATTCATGGACTTTTTTGTCCAAGATTAATGAGATTAAGTATGAGGATGGTTATAACTTCCTCACGGTGGATGTCAAAGATTTGTATACCTGCATCCCGCAGGACACAGCAATTGATTGGGTAGGTGACAGAATGAGAGCTAGAGATGAAAGTGGCTACGATATCTCTTTGGTTAGTGAACTTTTGGATTTAACATTACCTAGGAACTTTTTCATGTTTGGGGACAACTATTACCTACAGACTGTAGGAGTTGGTATGGGCTCGCCCTATGGGGCTAGCGTGGAGAACTTGGTTATGGCACAATGGGAACATCAATTTGTGTTTAATCACCCCCTGTATTGCAAACATTCGGCATTTTACACACGTTATTTGGATGACATCTTTATTCTCTTTAATGGAGATGAGGCACAGGCAGTAGATTTTGTTAATCATTTAAACGTTACGACAGAATTCTTACAATTTACCTTTTCTTTTGACGTTAAGCAGATAGCTTATCTCGACATCTTTCTAGAAAAGGATTCTACAGCCTTATGTTATACATCCAAGGTTTATAGAAAACCCACCTACTCCAATACCTTGCTACACTTTACCAGCTGTCATCCCTTTACACAGAAACGTGCGGTGGTTAAAGGACAGCTGGTACGGGCAGCAAGAATTATTAGTAGAGATGACATATTTGATGCCGAATGTACAACACTTAAAGGGATGTTTTTGAGCCGGGGTTACCCCTATAAGCTTATTGATGATTTAATAAAGGAAGTCTCACTTAAAAGGAGGTCTAATGTGTATGTACCAATTTTACCATTCAAAGTAAGAGTTGTCTCTACCTTGCTTACATCTCCTGTTGGTAATTTGAGTACAACAAGTGTTGATAGGATCACTGAGGTGGACCTACCTAGATTTATTACCACCTTTGCCATTGACAGTGACATTTTGTGGGACATAGTCAGGAAGAACTGGGATTTGTTAAGAGCTGATCCAGGGGTGTTTGCAAAACTAGGTTCTGTTCCAAAGGTGACTTACAGGAGGGATAAGAACCTCAAGTCTTGGTTTGAGATGAAACCTCCTAGTACAAGATCTCCGGGTATGTTCAGATGCCATGCATGTAACTTTTGTAACTACATTATTGAATCTAACAAATTTTCTGTCAACAACCAAGAGTACAAATTGAAACATAGAATCAATTGTAATTCTAAGATGCTGGTATATTTAGCTTCATGCCAAAATTGTTTGGCATTCTATGTGGGGAAGACTGAACGCAAGTTGAGGGAACGTATTTATGAACATCAATACGCTATTAAAAAACATAAATCAACGAATGCTCTTGCGAAACATGTTGTTGACTTCCCCACCCACCAGTTTAAATTCATAGCTATAGACCAACTTATTGTTGACAATAGAGGCGGCCCAGCCTCTTTAAAGTTACTGGCACTAGAACTGCATTGGCAGATTAGGTTAAAAGCTTACCATACCCCAGGTCTTAATGAAGCATGTTCTATATCTTGTTTATTGAGCTTTTTAAGTCTCAAAAGGTAGTTGTAGGCTTTGGTGCTGTTATTAGCACATTTACGCACCTATGTGTAAGGGGTATATGTGGCACGGATATCTTTTAAAGTTTTCCAGTTTTAGATTATTCTAAAATGTATTGCATTTGAACACATGTTTTTAGTTCTTATGTTTTAGTACTTTGATAAGGATGTATGAATTGATTCATTTAACTAACTATTTAAATTAATTTTTTACTTTACCACACTGTGAATTTTTATATTGCATTGACATATTTTACATTAGTCATAATCGTAAGGTTTACTTCTATATATTATAGTTCATTTATACTACTAGGTGTCTCCAGTTTTTAATATATTGGCATAATCCCTAGAACATATATATGTAGTTTATACACTCAGACATTTGGTAAACATTATGTTGGTTTTTCTTTCATATATATATATATTAATTTTTTATGAAGAATATACCTTTTGAAGCAATGTCTGATTTACTCACTGTGTGGAATTTGTAACCCAAGTAAAGTTTTTTAGCCTGTTTGCTTTTAAGGCATTTAATTAATACTTAGCACATCTAATTTAATGACCAATTAAGGGTTTCAAATGTAGTAGGTTGGATTGCATTGAATGTATTCTGAGGAAGTCTGCTTATGAAGCAGACGAAAAGCGCTTCAATAAACTCTGGTGACTGAATTTAATTCCTGGTGGGCTCTGAGTGGTCACTGACCGTTTCTACAGTACTTTATTTTTGCTTTGGATTTTCTCATCTGGTTCTCTGTGTTTTTTTGAAAGTATTCTGTGGAATTTGTTGTTTTTTTACACACACACACAAAACTTTAGTAAACTTAAGCTACAGTAATAAGCCCTAAACAACAAATGAGCTGTATAAGAAAAACTATGAAGTAACAACAACTATCCAAAAGACTAAACCTGGGTCTATAGGCGTCTCTTCTTGGATTGCTTAACAGCTCTGTCCAAAATATGAGCTCTGGGTGCTTTGTTGTTGTAAGTTAGACTTCTGGAGTGAGCCCTGAATGGCAACGCTGCCTTCAGCGAGAAATCGCCCTTCTTTGAGCTGTCTAAAAAAACACTAGTGTCTTTCTTGCTAGCACTTGACGGAATAACATTTCCCAGGGCTCATATTTTGGACGGAGCTGTTCAGCAATCCAAGAAGAGACGCCTATAGACCCAGGTTTAGTCTTTAACATTTCTTCATTCAAATTAACTATGGAACAGCTCAGTTTACTTAAAGGTTCATCATTCATTCCTGCTAGGAGGGCTGATCCTGCAGAAATGCTAAAAGATCTAAGACTTTTGGGCAGGAACCTCTCTCTAAAATGTATTTTTCCTGCAGGCAACACGAATATATATAACCAAGCCTGTATTTATAGACAACCTAGTACTTTTATTCCAGCTACACCTATAGGTATTCAACGTTTTATTGATGTATGTGAGATTGCTTTTAGGGAGATGAATGCTTCATCTGTTTGTGATGTCATTTTATAATTTGACTACTGGAGAGCATAGAGCTTTGCAAGATTTAAAAAGCCTACATTCTTTGATCATTAAACAGGCCGACAAAGGAGGTGACATTGTTGTGTTAGATAAAGATTTACATGTTACACAAATGGAGAAACTGTTACTTGATACTACCACATACCAATGTATTTCTAAATCTATGGTGAATGCCATCATGGATAAAGTTTCTTTTTTAATTTTTGACTTACTGATAACTAATTTGATTGATTCACTTTTTAAGTATTTTAGTGTTCATAAGCCTGTTGTTCCCAGGATATATGGCCTACCTAAAATTCATAAGGATTTGCTACTTCCACCTATGCAACCTATCGTTTCAGGTAGTGGCTGGTGTACTGAATCCCTCTCTATATACGTAGAAGGGACTTTACATGGCTTTTTGGACAATTGTTATACTATTTTAAAGGATACTAAGATGTTCCTACAATGGCTACATAATAGGATGGAGACTATAGATAGAGATGAGGAATTTGTTCTTGTGACTATGGATATAGAATCTCTGTTTACTAGTATACCAAATGTTTGGGGTGTTGTCAGTATTAGAGATTTTCTTACTGTACACAAATTGTTGACTAATAAGATACAGTTAATTTGTACTCTATTATAAATCATTTTAGAAAATAATATTGTTATGTTCCAAGAACAGTTTTTCCTGCAAAAAGTTGGCGTAGCGATGGGCACTGCTTGTGCCAATAGCTATGCCAACTTAGCACTGGTTAGTTGGGAAGAGCAAAATGTTTTGTCTGCCACTAATCCATTTTTTGGACAAATACTGTGGTACGTTAGATTTGTAGACAACTTTTTTATGTTATGGAAAGGCTCTGGCTCTGATTTAGACCAATTTCTGGATTATTTGCATTCAACAACTGATTTTTTAAGGTTTACACACCAGAGTTCAGCCACTGATATAAGTTTCCTTGATGTAAAGATCAGTAAAATCTGACTTGAACCATCTCCGTAGCACTATATACCATAAACCTACTAGAAAGAACACATTGTTGCATAAATCTAGTATGCACCCTACACACATTCCTAGGAATGTGTTAAGAGGGCAAGTCTTTAGGACACTCAGGTTACATAGCAGCGATAAAGATGCAGTAGCTGCATTGAATAATTTGAAAACTGAGTTTCTGGCTAGGGGATATTCTAATGCAGATATTGATAATACGATATCGGATGCCTGGAAGCTTAGAGATACTAGGTGCAGACCTTATTATAACCATAACAGAGCCATTGCAGATGCAACACATAGTGCCACAGATGGGAATGATTTTACAGTGGTTCTCCAGTTTTCCAGTAATATTAATCAATATGTGGATGTTGTCAAGAAATACTGGTATCTTTTACAAGAAGTTCCTGGCCTTGTAGACAAGGTTGGACTGACTCCATATTTTAGTTTTAAGAATAGTAAGTCACTTAAACAACATCTTTGTCATGGGGAAACACGCAAAAAGTTAAATTATTCTGCTCGCCGTGGAACTTTTCCGTGCAGGAACTGTAGTGCCTGTCAGTTTACCTACAGCAAAAATAACTATATGCATCCTGCCAGGCATTTTTCATTATACTCTAATCAATACTCAGACTGCAGAACAACTGATGTTGTCTATTTTTGTTTTTGTCAACAATGCCATGCCTATTATGTAGGCAAAATGAATAGAATGTTGAAAGACTGCATTTTAGAACATGCGAGAGATATTACCAACTGTAAACAGTCTAGTGCTTTGGCCTGTCACGTTATGTCTAATGATCATTCAACATTCTTTTAAATTCTTGGTTTTGCAATATATTTATACGAACCCTAGGGGTGGTGACATAGAGAATATAACAGAGGGGTATGAGCAAAAATGGATATTGAAGCTTAATGCTGAGAAGTTGCCTTGATCGAATGCTGCCAGTACCTTGGTCCTGTTTTTAAAGGCTCAACCACTTATACACTGATTTCAAGATCTTTTAGCAGACATTTTTAGATGTTTTTAGGCTTTCATATGTCTTACTTTTTTATACTGTCTTAGTTTTAATTTATATATGTATATGGTTTTCTACACTATACATAGTAGGTTTTTATATATGTTTTAGTTATTTAGTAAGTATGTGTTACATAATATGTATAGTACTCTCATTGTAGGATTCATTGTGGTAAGCCTCCCTTGATTATTGATTCTGTACAGCTTGCTAGCTTTAATTAGTCAATTGGGTAATGGATGTTTGACTATTTAAATAATGTGTTGGCTTTTTACTGTTGTCTGATGAAGCAACTTTATGTTGTGAAAGCGCTCACCACTTTCTGTTTATTGTTTTTGTCTACCAATAAACATTTATAGTGTGTTAGCTCGGTGCATTTTCTTCTACTTTGTTTGGGTTTCTTCTGCACCTTGCTTTTACCCACGACCATTTTTGTTTTTTACATTACAATCCTGCCTTTCTGCCTGAATCAGACAATCGTCTAAGTAAGGGTAAATTTGAATATTTCTCTGCCTGCAAAATGCAATGGCTGGAGCTCAACACTTTGTGAACACCCTGGGTGCAGTAGATAAGCCAAAGGGAAATGCAGAGAACTGAAAGTGCATGGAGCCCGCCCAGAAATGTAGGTATTGTCTGCAGGATCCTATTATTGGGATGTGCAGGTAAGCTTCCTTTAAGTCTAGGGTTGCCAGCCAGGCATCCTAGGCTAGCATAGGAAGAAGCTGTAGAAGAGTTAGCATTTTGAATTTTGGAACCACCAGAAAAGTGTTGAGAATACAGAGGTCCAGGATAGGACGCCATGAGTTGTCTTTTCTGGGTACCTGAAAAAGTCTTGAATAAAAACCTTGATCCCTTTGTTTTGCTGAGACAGACTGAATAGCCCTGATACTGAAAAGAGAGAGAACCTGCTGTTGGGCCTACGCCCACTAATTTGGGGTTAGGTCTGGCCTACCATTTGGGGTTGGTAGTGTGTGGAAGTGGAATCTGTACCACTGTCCTGGGTAATGAGTTCCCAGTTTTTTGAATGCAGGGCGAACTTTCCTCCTAAGGGAGCAGGTAGTAGAGCAGGGCTTGGAAGGTTTAAGGTTAAGTCATTGTGCCATTTTTCCATAGGGGGTGGCTTACTACTCCCTGCTTTGGGAGTGGGAGTCGCCCACTGCTTAGATCTGTGCGTAGTCTGAGACTGTAGCCTAGGTGGTCTGCTGTTCCTGGGTTTGAACTGAGAAGGCCTGAAAGGGACTGGAAAGGACCAGTTCTTTGAAGGCCAATGCCTACTGAATCTGGGAGGCTGTACTTGTAGGAAATCTTTTAACAGTATGCATATATTTACATTTTTCCTCCATCCTTTTGAGGACTTCTGCTTTGTTGCCAAAAAGGTGGTCTTGGCTTAAGTGAGCATCCAGTAATTTAGCTTTAACATCATCTGGCAAGTTTTGTTCCTTAAGCCAAGCATGCCTTCTAAGTACAGACCCAGTGACAGCAGCTCTGCAAGATGCTTCTAAAGCGTCAAAACCACACTGCAAAGTATGTTTACCAACTTGTTCTGCAGAATTCTGTGTGTTCAGCACAGTCAGGAATCAACATAATTTTGTTTAGGCAGTCCCATAACATGCTGCTGATACTGTAACATATGAAACTGGCAATGTAAAGCCCTAATGGCCAAAGTAGCAGAAGTGCATACCCCATCTGTCCAAGGCTGTAGAATCTCTATCAGAAGGTGTAAAATTTTTGGCAGCAGTAGCCTTAATGCCTTTTGGTCCTTGGGAAATGGTATCTGGATCCGCAGAAGGATTCTTGAAGAAAAACTTGAGAGAGTCAGGTACTCTGTAGTACCTGTCAGGTTTTCTGGGAGCTGGAAGTAAAGTGTCTGTGGTAAGGCTAGAATCCAAGAAAGCATCATCTACAATGTCCAGAACAGGAGGGATAGCTAAAGGCCTGCGCTGAGGTAGGAGTAAGAATTCCCCAAGTCTCTTTTTGGACTCATAAGTAATCCTGGCTTTTCCAGTGGAAATGCTCCCTAAGAGTATGCAAGGTTTAACCGAAAGAAAAATCTTCTAGAGGGGAAGCAGAGGGAATGGAATCCTCTGCATCAGAATCCTCATAAGTAGATAAGGGCAAATCCTGGTAATCAGACTGAGCAGAAATATCAGATTCCTGGTCAGAAGAATCAGAAAGAAAATCAGTTCTAGGTCTCTTAGAGGGGGAAGGCTGGCTTCCCCTGATTAAGGTAATAAGGTCTTCAGCCATTCTAAGCATCTGTTTTGGTCGTCGGTTTTCTAGGCGTAGTGCAAGTTTTTGGCCTGGATGAAAACGATGGCGTCAGTTTAATATGAATGTCTGTAGATCTGAATACACCCTCAGAAGCCGGTACCTGCACAGCGGCTCCGGACCCATCCAAGGAAGAAACATCCGCAGGTTCCATAGTCAAAGAAACATCTCGCGGCATACTGTCTTAGTAGAGACCTGCAAATCAGAAGTAGCGGGTACCAGGGGCTGTGAAAGCGCCTGAGTACCAGCGGACTGGCGACTAGCTTAACGGAAGCGTCATCGGCAGTTCTGTACCTATGCGGTCTGTCTCTGTCTTTATCCTTACATTTTTTCAGAAGATCGGTAGTTGGATGGCTAGATGAAGCCATTTCTGAGTACACAGAATGAGTAAGAAAGTAATTAGCTGCAAAAATAGCCCGACGACGAATAGTTTGGGCGTTAAACAAGGCACAAAACCGACAACGAGGGACGCTGTGGTCTTGCCCTAAACAGGGGATGCAGTAAGAATAAAAATCTCTGAGGTATTTGCTTTCACAGGTAAGACAATTGTTAACTTTTACTGACATCGATTAGAACAAGAAAAAGGATCTCCAATGGGGTAATTAGCTTTTTTGAAAACTTCGGGTCTGAAACTCGAAAACAAAAATTTCAGGAATCGGTCGACCGGCACTTGCGAACTGCTTCTGCTTCAGGCACCGCACAGCAAGAAAGACTGATATTATGGCATTGGCTGATTGTTTTATACCCCTGACGACCTGATGTCAAGGAAGAAGCAACAGCATCCGACGCAGAAATACGAAGACTCTGGTATTCAGGCCGGCTGAGGGCTACCTGCAGGCAGATAACCCAAATGAGATGACTGCAACAGAGAAACATGAAGAACGTCTGTCAGTTCTCAGCTGGCATGGTTTACTTTTTTTTTTTTCCGGCTGAGGAGGATGCATTTCAAAACTTGTCATGCTAATCAGTATCTTAATCTTATTATTAGGACTTATTCATGACTAAAGCCTTGATTTCAAAACTTCTGGAATCCAGAAAAAAAAAGAAACATCAAATTAGAAAGTATGAAAATCAATAAACATAAATCATCGCCACTGACTACATTAATTAGCAGTTATGGTGAGGAAAATAATTAGAAGTTATGTACCTACCATAACGTTCCATGTTAGTTGTCTTCTCTCGCCTTCTTTCTTGCTGGATGGGTTCGGAGCCGATCCTCGGCTCCGACTCGGCACTTGCTTAGCTTGAGAACTCTTTTTACCAGCTCGAGGCAACCCTATATCCCATGATGCAAGGCGAGACTACCTCAGATCTCGTTTGGTAGCTAAATAACCCTGCCAATAATACTAATCCCAAAGGAAGAGCACAACTAGCCTAGAAGAACTAGGCAAAAAGTTCTTAAGATAGACTCTCTAAAGAACTAAGGAGAGTGAATCTGATAAAGAGAAACTCTTCAAGGTCTGTCCAGGCCAGGGGGAAGGAGGGAGGGACGCAAGAAAGAAGGCGAAAGAAGACAACTAACATGGAACGTTATGGTAGGTACATAACTTCTAAATGTTAAGTTGTCAATCTCACCTTCATTCTTGCTGGATGGGACCGCGTCCCTAGCACCTGTATCCCGGGTGGCTCAACAGAACAGACTCTTGAGTACTGTGGAACCAAAACTGGCTCTGTCCCTGGAGGCCAAATCTAATTTGTAATGAGAGACAAAGGTATGAGGAGTGGCCCAAGTAGCTGCTGCACAAATGGTATCAATGGGTAGCCTATCCTGAAAAGCTGTAGAAGTGGATAGGCTCCTGGTTGAGTGTGCCTTCGGTTTTGAGGGTAGTTGCTTGCCTCTGAGCGAATACACGTAAGAAATGGTGGAAGATAACCATCTGGATAAGGTCACTTTTGATACTGGGAGACCTTTCCTGTTTTCTGCATAGGAGACAAATAATTGGTCTGATTTCCTGAATTGTTTAGTTCTATGCAAATAATACCTGAGCTGACGATGGACATCCAAAAATGAAGCTTTTGTTCAGCTCTGTCAGAATAATTTGGGAAAAAAACTGGTAGATCGATGGATTGATTAATATTAGTTTGAGAAACAACTTTGGGGAGAAAGGATGGATTTGTTCTCAAGGATACCCTGTCCTTGTGAAAAACCAAGTAAGGGGAACGGATGCAGAAAGCTTGAATCTCGGATACCCTTCTTGCTGAAGTGACAGCCAGTAAGAATATAGTTTTCCAGGTCAATAACTTCAAGGAGCATGAAGCAGACGGTTCGAAGGGGGGTAAAATCAAGGATGCTAACATCAAATTCAGATCTCATTGTGGAGGAGGATGTTTTATTGGAGGCTTTAGGAGAAAAACTCCTCTCAGAAAAGCTTTGCATAGTCTATGTGACATAATGTTATGATCTTGCAAGCCAACATGATATTTGGAAATAGCCGCCAGTTGAACTTTGACTGTTGATGAAGAAGATCCTGACTGAAAAACTTCAGCTAGAAAATCTAAAACAGAATGCACAGGTGCAGTAAAGGGATCAATGTGCCTGGAGTTTGCCCAAAGGGAAAAACGTCGCCACTTGCTAGCATAAACCGTTCTGGTTGACGACTTCAAAGAAGCTATTAAGATATCTCTGACAGGATCAGAGATCATAGGAAGCCTGGCTAGGGAAGGAAGTGGAGCAACCAAGCAGTGAGGTTGAGTGAACGAATGGCCCGGTGCTGTTGACCCGATTGGTGGATCAAAAGATCCGGAACTGGGTCCAGATGCCAAGGCTGCACCAGGAGGTGACGATGCAGAGTCAGAAACCAAATTTGTCAAGGCCAGTAAGGGGCAATGAGAATCAACTTGGCCCTCAAAACGGTAGCTTTCTGAATGACCTGTGGAATTAAGGGGAAAGGAGTACAGAGGTCCCCGGGGCCAATCCTGGGTTAGAGAGTCTCTCAGGGGTTGGCCTGGTAGGGGAAAGAGGGTGAAGAAGTCCGGGCATTTGTTGTTTTGGGGTGTAGCAAAAAGATCGCAACAAGGGGTGCCCCACTTCAGAAATATCTCATCCACTATCGATTGGTTGAGAGACCACTCGTGAGGCATGAGAATGGCTCTGCTCAGTCTGTCCGCTAAGAGGTTGGACCTGCCGGGGATGTGCGTTGCTATCAGAAACCGATGAGAGGAGATTGCCCATTGCCAAAGTCTGAGAGCTTCTCGACACAAAGGATAGGACCTGGTCCCGCCCTGCTTGTTGATGTACCAGACCACAGACATGTTGTCCGTTTGAACTGCAATAGTCCCCGCGGGAAGAAAGTCGTTGAGAGCTTGCAACGTTAAAAGCACCGCTCTCATCTCCAGGACATTTATGTGCAGATGGTATTCGATGGGTTGCCAAGTCCCGTGGACCATCCTGCCCTGATAATGCCCCCCCCACCCGATCAGAGAGGCATCCGTAGTGACTGTGGCAACTGGAGGAGGGGGAACAAATGGTCGGCCCTGATGAAGTAGAAGGGAAGATACCCACCAGGTTAGATGAGTCCTGCACGATTGTGTAACCAAGATTTCGTGCCTCATAGGAAGGTTCTGGAACGACCACTGAGTGAATAACATCCACTGCAGAAGACGCATGTGGAAGTGAGCTAATGGTAGAAGTACAATGGCCGCAGCCATAAGACCTAGAACTTTCAGAACCAATCTGGCTTTTACTTTGCTGCTCTGCAATAAAATCCGAACGTATTTTTGGATGTCCAGAATTCTCTGATCTGTTAGTCTGGCTAACATACTGACGGTGTTTAATTCTGCGCCTATAAAAGTGATAGATTGGCAAGGCAGCAGAGAAGATTTTTCGAAATTCACCGATATTCCCAACCTTTTGCAAAGCTGCAGAGTGTAGTGTCTGCTCTGAAGAAGCTGATGCTTGGTGGTGGCGGAGAGGAGCCAGTCGTCTAAATAAGGAAACACCTGGAATCCCTGAAGTCTCAGATGAGCTGTGACCACTGCCATGCATTTGGTAAACACTCTGGGGGCTGAAGTGAGGCCAAAGGGCAGGGCTCTGAATTGATAATGACTGGTCCCTAGCCGAAAGCGGAGAAACCTCCTGGAGCGCCTGTGTATCTTTATGTGATAGTACGCATCCTGAAGGTCTATCGAGCACATCCAGTTGTCCTTGCCCAGAAAGGGCAGAATGGACTGAAGCGTGACCATCCAGAATCTTGCCTTCTTGACAAATCTGTTTAGATTGCTCAGGTCTAAAATAGGTCTCCAATCTCCCGTCCTTTTGGGGACCAAAAAGAATCTCGAATAGACGCCGGATCCTACTTGGTCTGCTGGAACAGACTGGACGGCTCTTTTTTCTAGGAGCTTTGAAACCTCCTGTTTTGCCAAATCCCTTTGACCGGGTGAGATGTCTGGAAGGGATTGGTGAGGTCGGATACCTTCAAGGGGATTTTGTAACCCTCGGATATGATCGACTGTACCCACATATCTTGTGAAAGGGAACGCCAGGCTACTGGGTACAGCGATATCCTTCCCCCGACTGCCTCCAAGGGTGGACAGTCGGGCAACACCTCAGGGATGCTGAAAGGGCTTCTCAGGAAGAGACTCCCTGTTGCCCTGATTCTGAGGACCCCCCCTGCCTCTAGGGCGGCATCTATTATTGTTACCCCCTCTGCCTCTGGGGGTAAACTGACCACGCGTGTCCGGCGCTGCTCCTTGGGCTTTACGGAACCACATCTTTCCTCCTTTCTGACCCTTGGGATAGGGTCTAGAAGGGGTGGAAAAATGGACTCCTACGGCAGAAAGAGTTTTGCCGTCTTGCTCACACCTGGTCAAGGTTTCCTTCACCTGAGGTCCGAACAAAGCCGAAACGTCAAAGGGGGTATTGGTGAAGGACGCCTTAAAGGGGTCCGCGAAATTACAAAGCCGCATCAAGGCTTGACGTCTAAGAGCCACTCCTGTGCCTGCGGCTCTGCTCGCTCCATCGGCTGCATAGGATATGAGCCGCATGGAGGAGTTGGTTAAAGAATTTAGGATTGCTAGCTGTGAGGCAATCTTGTCTTGAGCCCCAGCAGCTGAAGGATCCTGAACCACTTCACCTAGTTCCTTGAGAATATCTCTTTGAAGTAATCCACGAAGTAACGAAGCTCTTCCAAACAGCTTTATTCACATGCAAAACACCAGTGCTCCACCACTGACCTAGGTTTCGTCCAGAATGGACTTCTTCAGAGTGTGTGGAACCATGAACATAAATATACAAACAACAATGCAACCAATAAAACAATTAAAACAATTAAACAATTAAACAATAAAACAATAAAACCCTTTGCCTATTACAATGATTAAAACTAAAAAATAGCATACATAAACCACCCTGACCAGTTAGCAATGTAACTTTCTTAAAGTCAGAGGAAATTCTAAAAAAATGTATGTATGTGTGCATTAAAATGTGATAAAATGCATATGCATAAATAATAAACATGCAAAAAAATACCAAATATGCATAAACATGACGTAAGAGTAACATGAAAATAATAGATGAGAAATCTGTAAAATAATAAATCTGAATGAAAAATGTGTGATGAAATAGTAAGTTGGGTATGGTATAAACTAAAAAATAAAAAAATAATATACATGTTGTAAAACAAGCATAAAAGTGAATGTTTGTGTGTATTATACTACAAAAACACATAACATTAACCTAATATATGTTTAAGCCTTAAGTAAGGTTTGATGGAAATGAACTCGTTTAAGCCAGGATAATGATGGGCATTAAGACACAATTGCCATCTAAGCTCACTAGTGTCCAAATGGTGGTCTGTTATTCTCCCCTGTGCGTCTTTTACAAACTGTTGTATAACACAAAATAAAAATTTGTGGTCACTATGAGCTGTTATATGTCGCGCCAAAGCATTAGTAGGTCTAAGATGTTGTATATCCAAAAGATGTTCCCTAATCCTGTCTCTGAATCTTCTACAGGTCTTACCCACATAAAAAGCCATGCATGACTGGCATTTAGCAATGTATATGATGTTAGTAGATAAACAATTGTAGTGACCATTGATCTTAATGGAATAATTATTAACCTTAATCCTGTTACCTGTTGTTAGAATAGAAGCACAAGTAGAACATCTACCACATTTAAAATTGCCCCTAGCTTTACAAGTGTTCACCTTAACAGAATTACCATTTTCCAACATCCCTTTAAAAGTCGTATCCTTCCGAAAAATGAACTTGGGTTTACATGTAGAAAAACCACTGAAATCCTTTAATCTAGACAAGGACATCCAATATCTCTCAATTATCTTAATGATGTCATCAGTGTCTGCATTAAATGTTAGAACAAAAAGAAGATGTTCATTACCCAAGTCCTGTTTGTGATTTACATTGTGGCTAAACAAGTCCTCTGTACTCTTAAGAATAGGTGTGATGTTACCACTATCTCTTTTTGATAAAATTTCCTTCCTAACCTCCTCACACATTGTTTCAGGGTACCCTCTATTTAAAAAGAGGCCCACCATAAACTCTAGTTCAACTGCAAGGTCAGAATCCTCACTGACCATGCGTGCCGCCCTCACCATTTGACCTTTAATGATGGCTCTCTTCTGGTGTACTGGATGCCAACTGTCGTAATGCAGATAGGAGTTAGAGAAGGTTGATTTTCTAAATACGTTAGATATCAAGGCACTTTTGTCATTGTTAATAGTTAAACATATATCTAAGTAAGTGATTTTCCTATCATTTATCTCGTGCGTGAACTTCAAAAACCAAGCAGTTTGATTGATGTATTGAATAAACGCATCCAGAATCATCCTATCCCCCTGCCACACAATAAAAATATCGTCCAAGAAACGAGTGTATAGTTGAATATATTGACTGTAAGCACTATGAAAAACAAAATTGGCCTCCCAATATGCCATGATGTAATTGGCATATATGGGGGCACAAGCTGCCCCCATTGCCACTCCTGTACTCTGGTGAAAGTAATGTCCCTCAAAGTATAAATAATTGTTTCGTAATACTAAATCCATTAGTCTAACGTAAATGTTGATCTGATCTTGGTCATACTGACCCGTAGTATTTAACTGTTCTTCCAACCAGAATAAACCAGTATCGTGAGGAATGGCAGAAAACAAGTTGACTACGTCAATAGTCACAAACAATATGTTATCCAATACCTGTACTTTTTTGATCTTATCCAAAAAGTGCCAGGAATCTCTTGTAATGTGTGGGAAACTATTTAAGCCCACTTTTAACTTTGAATCTAAAAATTGACTAATGAAAAACACCTTGCTTCTTTTCCCATCCACAATGGGTCTGAACTTGACATTGTTCAGGCCCTTGTGGATTTTTGGAATACCGAAGATTCCGCTAACCACCGGAAATTTATTGATCAAAAATTCGTAATCATCCTCATTAATACCTCCTTGTAAGAGGATGTCCTCAAGCACTAAATCTATCTTCCTGTAAGCAATGTGAATTTCATTGAGGCTCACCTCCGTGTAATTGTCCTCCGTAAGCATGTTTAGTATCTCACTCACATAGTCCGTGTTATCAACTACTACCACCCCGTTGCCTTTATCAGGCTTCATTAGACGAATGTTTCTATTGGAGCATATATGTTTCATTGTTTCAAAATCTTCTTGTGTCATGTTTCCCAAGTCTCTGTCCTTCCTACGATTGTAGTGTTCTCTTATGTCTTGTTCACATAAAGCTTCAAACATCCGCACCATATTATTATATGGTGGGTTAAAATAGCTAGGTTTACGTAAATTAACTGTGTTACCTACAGAATTACTGTCATTTTTGAACCCAAAAAAAGCTGCCAAGTTCATTTTGCGAGTGAACAACTTTAAATCTATAAGAGTGTCCACAACTTTTCCTTCTCTATAGGGTACAAAATTGAACCCTTTTGACAGTAATTCCGCGTGTTGCATATTGAATGTTGTGCTAGAATAATTGTATAGCTTAAAGTCTTGAACCTTATTGAACATAACTGTCAGATGAGACAAAACAGATTGTGCAAGTGTGTCCCTCACTGAATCCTGCGTGGCTCTTTCTATGAGGTGTAATGTAAGCACCTCCTCAAGATTAACTACTGCTTGATCTACACATGCCACCACACTATTATTATCCAAATTGCTGAACCCTGCCTCTGTATATCCATCATGAATGGTGTGACCACCATCACCTATTACATTATGAAGCGGTAAATTAAACTCACAAGACTAACTAATTGGGTCCGTTACAGTAAATGTTCCCCCTGCCATTGTTCCACTTTCATCCAAAACAGAGTGTATACTCATTTGCATCAACACGTCGTCGTCGTGGTTCTCCAAATTGCCAGACACCTTATTCATTTCAACAACATGAGCCCCATCCAAAGAATCTCTGATAGAGGCATTTGTAATGTTTACCCCTCCCCCGGTGTTTATGACCTGCACATCATTGTGTAAATTAGTGTTATGTGTGTCGTTTTCAAATACAGCAGCATCAGTTGATGCAAAACACTTTTTTGAAATCATGCATTTTTTAGTTTCAATACCCAACGGGGAAGGGTGAAAAGAAGAATGTAACCCTGTCAATACTGTATCAGACACCAAATTATCATCAAAAGTAATAACAGAATGTGTAAAATTACCATCTAAACAGTCGTTACCGTCTTCGGTAACCTCAAAAGAGTTCCCGTTCATAGATTTGACCAAACTAAGTTCAAAATTGTAACAAGACACTTCACTGCCCGTGGAGATGAAATTGGCACAACAACTGTTGACAGCAAATCCAGAGTCAAGGAGTACTGGAGTCTTAGCACAAATATAACAGTTAACTAATTCGCAAGGTCTATCGTGTAGCCAATATAACTTTTTAGCTACCTTTTTGTTGTTTTTGTCCAACGATATTCCTGGTTTCCCGTCTGGAAACTTGTCTTGGCCCTTGCTCCCGTTCGGTAAGCTTCGTGGTCGTCGCTCCCTGGCCGTTGATGTCTGATCCTCTCCGAGCGTCTCGGGATATCGCCTAAAGGGTCCTGCTCGCCAATAACAGGTCTGTTATCACGGACTGGTGACTCTAGTCCCGCCTCTTCTTCCGGAACATCAACCTGATTGGTGGAAATGTCATGTTCCCCAATTTGAACCTGTCTTTTAGTGTCGTACGGGTACACTTTGCCTTTTTCGTATAAAGCTATGTCACGCTGCAATTTGGCGAACTTTTTGTTATAAAGAATATCACAACTTTTGTCTATGTCCTTCACAATGTTCACATAGTTGTTAAAATAGTGATCGAATAATAGATCTTGTGTAATTTTAGTGTGTATCACATCTAAATCACTTAACATACCCTCTATTTTGATGTTATGGCGCGACATATAACAGCTCATAGTGACCATAAATTTTTATTTTGTGTTATACAGCAGTTTGTAAAAGACGCACAGGGGAGAATAACAGACCACCATTTGGACACTTGTGAGCTTAGATGGCAATTGTGTCTTAATGCCCACCATTATCCTGGCTTAAACGAGTTTATTTCCATCAAACCCTACTTAAGGCTTAAACACATATTAGGTTAATGTTATGTGTTTTTGTATTACAATACACACAAACATTCACTTTTATGCTTGTTTTACTACATGTATATTATTTTTTATTTTTTAGTTTACACCATACCCAACTTACTATTTCATCACACATTTTTCATTCAGATTTATTATTTTACAGATTTCTCATCTATTATTTTCATGTTACTCTTACGTAATGTTTATGCACTTTTGGTATTTTTTTGCATGTTTATTATTTATGCATATGCATTTTATCACATTTTAATGCACACATACATAACATTTTTTTAGAATTTCCTCTGACTTTAAGAAAGTTACATTGCTAACTGGTCAGGGTGGTTTATGTATGCTATTTTTTAGTTTTAATCATTGTAATAGGCAAAGGGTTTTATTGTTTTATTGTTTAATTGTTTAATTGTTTTAATTGTTTTATTGGTTGCATTGTTGTTTGTATATATATGTTCATGGTTCCACACACTCTGAAGAAGTCCATTCTGGACGAAACCTAGGTCAGTGGTGGAGCACTGGTGTTTTGCATGTGAATAAAGCTGTTTGGAAGAGCTTCGTTACTTCGTGGATTACTTTATTGGTTTTGTGGTGGTTACTTGGTTGAATTTGTCATTTAGCCATGGAGGAGGACGTCGGCTCTCCGATGAACATCAAGCTTTTATTGCAGCATATTCATCAGGAGCTTCGGGAGCATTCTGTTCTTATACAAAACATCATGGACAAACAAAATTCCTTATCTGGTTCTACTGCTAATTCCACTTTGGGTTTGCCTTTAACCCAAGCTACACCTAATGCTACTGTTCCGGTTGAAGACATGCTATCTAATGTCAGAACCACAGTATTGGTTGAATCGGATACGTCTACTAAAACTGTAGCCACAAAAAATCGGAACCGGTGGGTGAATAACTCATTCAACTTTTGTCATGAAAAGTGTCCAACACGCATTAGTTCAAGAGAAAAAGTGCAGTCCGTGTCTGAACTACTCAAGGAGTTTGAATTAAAGCTTTTCAAACTCAAAAGAACCCAACTGGAAAATAGTTATTTGGGTCGGAACATCCAGTTGGGTTTGGTACCGAAGGGTTTAAGAGTATGGCGATATCCGAATGGATGCGAACAAAATTCCGACATGATTAAAGAGCTACATGCCTTGTTTAATTCCACTGGGTTACAGATTATGGAGCTTATGGTGAAGCACAACAACATCAAAATAGAGGGTATGTTAAGTGATTTAGATGTGATACACACTAAAATCACACAAGATCTATTATTCGACCACTATTTTAATAATTATGTGAACATTGTGAAGGACATAGACAAAAGTTGTGACATTCTCTATAATAAAAAGTTCGCCAAATTGCAGCGTGACATAGCTTTATACGAAAAAGGCAAAGTGTACCCGTACGACACTAAAAGACAGGTTCAAATTGGGGAACATGACATTTCCACCAATCAGGTTGATGTTCCGGAAGAAGAGGCGGGACTAGAGTCACCAGTCCGTGATAACAGACCTGTTATTGGCGAGCAGGACCCTTTAGGCGATATCCCGAGACGCTCGGAGAGGATCAGACATCAACGGCCAGGGAGCGACGACCACGAAGCTTACCGAACGGGAGCAAGGGCCAAGACAAGTTTCCAGACGGGAAACCAGGAATATCGTTGGACAAAAACAACAAAAAGGTAGCTAAAAAGTTATATTGGCTACACGATAGACCTTGCGAATTAGTTAACTGTTATATTTGTGCTAAGACTCCAGTACTCCTTGACTCTGGATTTGCTGTCAACAGTTGTTGTGCCAATTTCATCTCCACGGGCAGTGAAGTGTCTTGTTACAATTTTGAACTTAGTTTGGTCAAATCTATGAACGGGAACTCTTTTGAGGTTACCGAAGACGGTAACGACTGTTTAGATGGTAATTTTACACATTCTGTTATTACTTTTGATGATAATTTGGTGTCTGATACAGTATTGACAGGGTTACATTCTTCTCTTCATCCTTCCCCGTTGGGTATTGAAACTAAAAAATGTCTGGTTTCAAAAAAGTGTTCTGCATCAACTGATGCTGCTGTATTTGAAAATGACACACATAACACTAATTTATATAACGATGTGCAGGTCACAAACATCGGGGGAGGGGTAAACTTTAGAAATGCCTCTATCAGAGATTCCTTGGATGGGGCTCATGTGGTTGAATTGAATAAGGTGCCTGGCAATTTGGAGAACTATGATGACGATGTATTGATGCAATTGAGTATACATTCTGTCTTGGATGAAAGTGGAACAATGGCAGGGGGAACATTTACTACAACGGACCCAATTAGTATTCTTGTGAGTTTAATTCACCGTTTCACAATATAATAGGTGATGGTGGTTACACTATTCATGATGGACATATAGAGGCAGGGTTTAGTAATTTTGACAATAATAGTGTGGTGGCATGTGTAGATCAAGCAGCAGTTAATCAAGAGGAGGTGCTTACATTACACCTCGTAGAAAGTGCCACACAGGATTCAGTGAGGGACACACTTGCACAATCTGTTTTGTCTCATCCGACAGTTATGTTCAATAAGGTTCAAGACTTTAAGCTATACAATTATTCTAGTACAATATTCAATACGCAACACGCGGAATTACTGTCAAAAGGGTTCAATTTCGTACCCTATAGAGAAGGAAAAGTTGTGGACACTCTTATAGATTTAAAGTTGTTCACTCGTAAAATGAACTTGGCAGCTTTTTTTGGGTTTAAGAACGACAGTAATTCTGTAGGGAACACAGTTAATTTACGTAAACCCAGCTATTTTAACCCACCATATAACAATATGGTGCGGATGTTTGAAGCTTTATGTGAACAAGACATAAGAGAACACTACAGTCGTAGGAAGGACAGAGACTTGGGAAACATGACACAAGAAGATTTTGAAATAATGAAACATATATGCTCCAATAGAAACATTCGTCTAATGAAGCCTGACAAAGGCAACGGGGTGGTAGTAGTTGACAACACGGACTATGTGAGTGAGATACTAAACATGCTTACGGAGGACAATTATACGGAGGTGAGCCTTAATGAAATTCACATTGCTTATAGGAAGATAGATTTAGTGCTTGAGGACATCCTCTTACAAGGAGGTATTAATGAGGATGATTACGAATTTTTGATCAATAAATTTCCGGTGGTTAGCGGAATCTTTGGTATTCCAAAAATCCACAAGGGCCTGAACAATGTTAAGTTCAGACCCATTGTGGATGGGAAAAGAAGCAAGGTGTTTTTCATTAGTCAATTTTTAGATTCAAAGTTAAAAGTGGGCTTAAATAGTTTTCCACACATCACCAGAGATTCCTGGCACTTTTTGGATAAGATCAAAAAAGTACAGGTATTGGACAACACATTGTTTGTGACTATTGACGTAGTCAACTTGTTTACTGCCATTCCTCACGATACTGGTTTATTCTGGTTGGAAGAACAGTTAAATACTACGGGTCAGTATGACCAAGATCAGATCAATATTTACGTTAGATTAATGGATTTAGTATTACGAAACAATTACTTATACTTTGAGGGACATTACTTTCACCAGAGAACAGGAGTGGCAATGGGGGCAGCTTGTGCCCCCATATATGCCAATTACATCATGGCATATTGGGAGACCAATTTTGTTCTCCATAGTGCTTACAGTCAATACATTCAACTATACACCCGTTTTTTGGACGACATTTTTATTGTGTGGCAGGGCGATAGGATGATTCTGGATGCGTTTATTCAATACATCAATCAAACTGCTTGGTTTTTGAAGTTCACGCACGAGATAAATGATAGGAAAATCACTTACTTAGATATATGTTTAACTATTAACAATGACAAAAGTGCCTTGATATCTAATATATTTAGAAAATCAACCTTTTCTAACTCCTATCTGCATTACGACAGTTGGCATCCAGTACATCAGAAGAGAGCCATCATTAAAGGTCAAATGGTGAGGGCAGCACGCATGGTCAGTGAGGACTCTGACCTTGCAGTTGAACTAGAGTTTATGGTGGGCCTCTTTTTAAATAGAGGGTACCCTGAAACAATTTGTGAGGAGGTTAGGAAGGAAATTTTATCAAAAAGAGATAGTGGTAACATCACACCTATTCTTAAGAGTACAGAGGATTTGTTTAATCACAATGTAAATCAAAAACAGGACTTGGGTAATGAACATCTTCTTTTTTTTCTAACATTTAATGCAGACACTGACGATATCATTAAGATAATTGAGAGATACTGGATGTCCTTGTCTAGATTAAAGGATTTCAGTGGTTTTTCTACATACAAACCCAAGTTCATTTTTCGGAAGGATATGACTTTTAAAGGGATGTTGGAAAATGGTAATTCTGTTAAGGTGAACACTTGTAAAGCTAGGGGCAATTTTAAATGTGGTAGATGTTCCACTTGTGCTTCTATTTTAACAACAGGAAACAGGATTAAGGTTAATAATTATTCCATTAAGATCAATGGTCACTACAATTGTTTATCTACTAACATCATATACATTGCTAAATGCCAGTCATGCATGGCATTTTATGTGGGTAAGACCTGTAGAAGATTCAGAGATAGGATTAGGGAACATCTTTTGGACATACAACATCTTAGACCTACTAATGCTTTGGCGCGACATATAACAGCTCATAGTGACCATAAATTTTTATTTTGTGTTATACAGCAGTTTGTAAAAGACGCACAGGGGAGAATAACAGACCACCATTTGGACACTTGTGAGCTTAGATGGCAATTGTGTCTTAATGCCCACCATTATCCTGGCTTAAACGAGTTTATTTCCATCAAACCCTACTTAAGGCTTAAACACATATTAGGTTAATGTTATGTGTTTTTGTATTACAATACACACAAACATTCACTTTTATGCTTGTTTTACTACATGTATATTATTTTTTATTTTTTAGTTTATACCATACCCAACTTACTATTTCATCACACATTTTTCATTCAGATTTATTATTTTACAGATTTCTCATCTATTATTTTCATGTTACTCTTACGTCATGTTTATGCATATTTGGTATTTTTTTGCATGTTTATTATTTATGCATATGCATTTTATCACATTTTAATGCACACATACATACATTTTTTTAGAATTTCCTCTGACTTTAAGAAAGTTACATTGCTAACTGGTCAGGGTGGTTTATGTATGCTATTTTTTAGTTTTAATCATTGTAATAGGCAAAGGGTTTTATTGTTTTATTGTTTAATTGTTTTAATTGTTTTATTGGTTGCATTGTTGTTTGTATATATATGTTCATGGTTCCACACACTCTGAAGAAGTCCATTCTGGACGAAACCTAGGTCAGTGGTGGAGCACTGGTGTTTTGCATGTGAATAAAGCTGTTTGGAAGAGCTTCGTTACTTCGTGGATTACTTTATTGGTTTTGTGGTGGTTACTTGGTTGAATATCTCTTTGAAGTCTGGTGAAATGACAAAGGTAGTTCAGCGAACGCATAGCAAAGGTCGCTGAAGAAAACATCCGCTTGCCATACCTGTCCATGGTCCTAGAATCTTTGTTAGGAGGATGGACAGGCACTGAAGGATCCGCAAGTTCCTTCTTGGTGGCCGCCGCCACCACCATAGCATCCACAGAGACGCCCTTAGAAAGAAACTGCTTGTCTGAAGGGGCCGTAATAAATTTGGATGGCCTCCTGGGGACCGGTTCCACAGAATCTGGAGCTGCCCACGCCTTCCGAGCCACTACCTGCATAAGTGGGTCGAAAGGCGGAGACACCCAGGAGGTGGAGGGTCGGGATCCAAAAGCCTCCAGGTATACCGACTCATCCTCGGAGGGATCAATGGAAGGCCAGTTCCCCCTCTGTTTGAGGAGTTCAAGGATGTCTGAAAAGGAGACATCCTCAGAGGGGGACCGTGGGGAACCCTCCGACTCATCTAAGTCGGTATCAGATGTTGTAGACTCAGGGGAGTCTGTGTGTTTCCTACACGTCCTCTTCCAAGGGGGTTCCCCTGCGGGATCAGGAGAAACCTCGGAAGAGGAAGTTATTCCCAATGGGGAAACCTGGGGCGATGGATCCCTGGGCCTGAGAGCAAGAGGCTGGCAAGAGACATCAACAGGCACCGAAGAGGGAGGAGCTAAAGGGATGGACCGTTGACCTGGCTCAGGTGCCAGGACACTCCTCATCACCTCAAAGGCTCCTCTCCCAGGGAGGCCAGAATATTCTCGTTCCGAAGAAATAGGAATTCCCGGCTCCACTGAGAGAGAAGGCTCCGAGGCCGATGTCGGTGCCGAGCTTACCAAAGCCGAAGCCCCGAGCGGGAGAGCGGGGTCGGACAAGGGTCCGATGCCACTAGCCCCCTCGGAGCCGACAAGGGAAACTCGATGACCGGATCCCTCCAAGGAAGGTCTCATGGAGGAGATTGGAGCCGAAGACGACGGAGCTGAAAGGGGATGTATCGGTTCCGGCGCTGACACGGTCGCTGTCCCGAGAAGCTACGGCTCCGAACTCTGGAGGGGAGTCGGAGGAGGAAGTTCAAGGGGAAGAGCAATAGCCGAAGTCTGCTGAGACGAGCTATGCAGCATCTGGGCTAGTGCCTGTGACTTCAACAGCCTGCTTACCACCCTCTCTAAATCGTGGTCAGACAGCCTGGAAGATCTCGAAGATCGGCTCCGATGACTCCGTTCTGACAAAAGAGGAGACCTCGGAGCCGAGTGGATCGATTCCAAAGAAGGGGACCGAGATCTCTTCTTGGACGAAGCCATCGGAGCCGACGTCCTCTGGGTTCCAGATGGAGCCGAAGGCTTCTCGGCTCCGATACTGGATAACACGTCGGCTCCAGCCGGAGCCGACAAGGCAACTGTAGATTGAGTGTCGGAGCCGGTAGGAACCGACACTACCACATCAGAGGTAGAAAGATCGGCTCCAGCCGGAGCCGATCTCGACTCCGAAGGAGTCGGAGCCACCGGGGAAGGCTTAACAACTGTAGCCTGAACCTTAGGTGGCTTTGAAGGTTTACTCGACCCAGTCTTAGTGGGTGAACCTTCTGGCTTTAATAAGCCACGGAGGATCAACTTGTTCCTCCTCTCCTGCAGGACTCTCTGGCTAAAAGAATGACATATGGCACAGGAGTCCTGCAGGTGTAAAGGCCCCAGGCAGTAAACACAAGAAGTGTGACCGTCTGTCAGAGACATTTTCTGACAGCACGAGTCACACTTCTTGAAGCCTGAGACCTTTCCTTCCCTAGACATAGTCTAAGTAAAAACAACACTCACACACACTAAACAGTCACACTATTAATCCCAAAAACACACACACAGAGGGATTAAGAGAAAGAGGCCTAGGCCTAACTGAAAATATAAACTTAGCTATTTAACTAGAAAGTTTAAATAAAGGGGAAATAGGGTGGGCTGTAGAGAAACTACACACTATCTGACTATGAAATAGAGAAAGGGAGAGAAAAAAACCCTGACTAAATTGTTTGAAAATTCAAACTCACCTGAGCTGGCAAAAAGAGAGACCTCTTCGCAAAGCGGCAAACGAGATCTGAGGTAGTCTCGCCTTGCATCATGGGATATAGGGTTGCCTCGAGCTGGTAAAAGGAGTTCTCAAGCTAAGCAAGTGCCGAGTCGGAGCTGAGGATCGGCACCGAACCCATCCAGCAAGAATGAAGGCGAGATTGACAACTTAACATTTAAAATACAGTGTTACAAGACTACATGGTAATTTGTTTGAGGGGAAATGTGTGACCGAAAGCTACTCAAATTTTCTGTTTATTCCATCAAAACAGACATGCTTTATTGCTTATAAGACCATATTTGAAAAATGAATGTATAAGAATTATGCATGTGAAGGACAGAAAGAAACTACATGTGAAGAATGTCCGAAAGCAAATGAAATTGTGTCAGTCTATCTAAAACCTGTACACATCGCCCAGTCTTGCTTGAGTGATGCTTCTTGGATCAAGTAGGGAAATGCAAAGGGAGAAGTTAAAATTAAAGAAAGTAGTGTGCTACTTTAAATATATTTTCACTTCAAGATGGATTTTTGAGTGTTTCAGTCTGGTTTTGATGACTAACTTCCTATCAACACAAAGTGCCAACACAGCAAGTGCAGAAAGTTCTTTTTTGGAATTTGAAACTTGTGCCTACTGTGGAAAGGCACAGAGAGAGAGTCAGGAGAACTTGTTAGCAAAATTAATGCTTTAGTGTTCATTTTTAATTGGGATTCCGCGGTGGTACAGCGGTAGCATTGTTACCTCACAGCAAGAGGTTCTCCCTTTCGATTCTCGGCTTGGGAGTGCCTTCTGTGTGGAGTCTGCATGTCCTCCCCGCGGTTGGGTAGCGTTTGAAAGACATGCGTGCGTAAATGGGCTTGCCTTCGTTGAAGGTTGGGCGTCGAGCTGGCACCTCGGCGTTTTGTAAAAAAAAAATCTACTGCCAATCATTAGCGGACCAGAGTTCCGCTGTGGCGACTCCTTAGCGGGAAAAAGCCGAAAGACAAAAAAGTGTTCATTTTTAATTGGTCAATGGCTTTATTTTAACTGTTGCAATACTGTTGCATTTAATCAAAAATAGTACATACTGCTCATGCCTTTATATAGCTCTAGGAGACAGGATCTTGATTTCCTAGTCCCCCACATTATGCGTGTTCTCTGCAAAAAATCTGCTGAACTGTGTTCTGGGAAAGTTATTTTGTACCTTAACATTTCCCATTAAAACATTGATTCATCCTGAAAACAATGTCAGAGAAACATAATTCCTCACAGGGAGGATCAGATACCAAACTATCATCATAAACTGAATCAAAAATCTAGGGATAAAAAAAAAATGCATCTGCTCCTCACAATACCCTAAAAATTCAATTTCTTGAATCTCTTGAAGGAAAGAGGAATTCCTTTTATTTTACCAGAAACTGCCTTCTAGGAAGGCTAAACATCCTGCAAAAGAACCCAAGCAAAACCAAATAAATTACTCCTGCCCACAGTAACTGACACAAGAGAAGATAAATGTTGTGGGTTCGGTCTCTTTTTGACAGGAAATTGTTAAAAAAAAAAAAAAAAAAAATGCCAGCTATAGCTTATCCAGGGATTGGCACAACATTCTGGCTAAGCAGGGTACATTCCCTGCCTCTTCTCCTATGACCAACAAGAAAGTCTCTTCCTTGTCCACTGAGGGGACCCCAGCAGCTGTAGAGGACATAGCTAACCTCTGGTCTGTGTTTGCTCTATGAACTATACCAGGTGGATCTGAAGAAAAAGATGTGTGGTCTGAGAAGCCACCTACAGACGAGGCAAATTACCAGTCTTGCTGTAGTGGTAAAAGCTGCTTTACAATCATCATCTTTTTGTGGCTGGAAGAAGGTCCACCAAGGAACTGGTACTTTGTTCCATGGTTAAGCCAAAAATCATGCTCGTTTCCCAGGGAAGCTTAGCAGCAACAGTCAGTAAACCAGGAAGGTAGTAATAAAGTAAAAGTAGAAAAATTACAGTAAAAAACCCTTTAAACATTTCCCCCAGCCCCAAAATGTAAAATAAGCACAGTTTCTCCACAGAAAACATAGTTTTGAACAAATTTTAATCATAAAAATAAAAAAAGTGCATTCTCATTTAAAAGTATATAAAAGTTATGACGGTCAACAAAAGTACATTTTTCCAACTTAAACATACTTGTTTTTAAGATAAAAATAGTTCCAATTAGCCACCTAGTTCCTACAACTGAAAAAAAGTAATGAAGAAATGTTTTCCCTGAAGGGAATTTCTCTGCCCAGCAATGGAACAGTGATCCTCGAAAGCCCATAGAGGAATGCTATTCTGGGTGGCGGGAAAGCTCTAATGGGAAAGCCCATAGAGGAATGCTATTCTGGGTGGAGGGAAAGCTCTGATGGGGCTGGCACCCAATCCATTTTTTTTGTCAGCTCAGCTTGACTTGACTAATAGTCTGGGCACATGGAAGGTGCCCTGAAGCTCTGGAAGATGACTGGCTGTGTACCCTATGCAGGACATAATTTGTACAGGTAATGTTACTGCAGCAGTGATCATAATAATGAACTTCTGGAAGTTACCCCTCCCAGTTCCCAGTACATATGTGCACAAATAATTTGGGTCAAGTTTTAACTGCTTCTGGTAACAAGACATTGGAAAGCAATGGGCTCAGTCTGACATGGCTAAAATTCGTGATAACCAGTGATTGTACAGCTCTGCTATGCAAAGTTCATTTGAGTGTGGCAGGGCATGGCTTTTACTCAAGGCAACCACCCACATTTACTGTACACCCACCAACTCAACTATCTCTTCTATATTAACTGGTATCAGTTCAGGATTCAAGTCTCCATATTATTAGTTCCAGACAGTAATTTTTTGACAGCAGCAGGAGTTAAAACCCAGAGCCCCTTGACCATCACACATATACTCAGCACCTGGATCTTGTAAATTGAACTTGTTTCGCTTGTAAAACAGTTTTACCATCAACAAATGTGCACACCAGTCAACCACAAGATAAATATACAGCAGAGCATCTTGCAAAACAATTAATTTGTTTTGCAGTCAGAACAGACAGGAAACAAGCAAAAATTAGCTCTGTAATGTATGGAAATATGTCAGTGTCACAACTGATAAAGTGGTGCAAAGCCAAGGAAATTTTGTATGCCAAAATGTTCAAAAACAACATATTAGCAGCCTTGTGTGTAAATGAAACAGTCCAAACTGAAGCTAGCCAAGTAGAGCTGGAAATAAACTTGCAGGCTGGTCTCCATCACTGACCGAGAAAGAATGAATTCTAAAGTATGAACTCCCTGGATATCAGGCTAACTCAAAAAGCATTAAAGACTGGCTGGTTTGGCAATGGAAATTAATGTTAAACAGGACTTAAGGTACTCTTGACAAATCTGTACTAAGGGAGAGTGCTTACTCTTTCTTTTTTATTTGTTCATTTGTTGACTGGTGTGGAGCAGTTGTCTTGATGGACCATTTTCAGGCTCAGCCCAGGGTATACAGCCAAAGCAGATAGATACAGAATTGGACATATATCCAAACATAAAATATATACAAGTAAAAAGTTTGCAAGACTTGCTGTTATTCTCACAGGGAAATACACGGAAAGATTCCAACATACTTTATCCAAGGGAATCCACTCCGACTCCCTATACACTGCAGTCCTCTTAGCAAACTACGTTCATAGAAAAGATCCACCAATCACCCCACCAGAAAGTGGCAGCATACACTGAAATCCAATCACACATTACAAGAAACACAGCAGTCACGTCTCCAGCATCCCCTATTACCTGTATATACCAAACCTGAGATCACACAAACACAAAAAAGGAAAACAGCTGATATGTTATATGGTTTCCTTTTTTTGATGCTTGTATGATAACCAATCTGGCCAGTAACAGCACATAAAGGTACCATCTTTTTTTCATTTTTTTTTTTTGGGGGGGGGTCACTTTCACTTCACTTCTTGTTCATCATCAGCCTCCTCCTGGCCAATTGGCCCATCTGTTCTCCATCACTGGCGCAAGGGTTAATTGTGAGGGGCCATTATTCAGATGGTCACAAGGTATGGTCATGACTGTTCATTATGCAACCCTCTGTCCCCACAATACTCAGAGTAAGCACAAGGGGAAGAGGGCATACAAAGGACACTCCTTTAATTCTGCAAGAGACGTTCTCTTCATGCAGCACTGCCACAACCCCAAAGCACAGGAGATACCTTACCCTGGTTTTCACCAGGAAACCCTACACCTACAAAAAGCCCCAAATAAGCACAACCCTTATCAACCCCCTAGGAGAGGTGAACGCAGCACTTCCTTTCATTCGTCCCCTCACTGCCTCTATTTTTTCCATTGTTGGGACAATTAACTGAACCCAAGTCACCTGGGCTGCATTCAGGGCACCATTCCTTTATGCCATTGGGGCAGGCTGCATAGTGGAGGTGAGTATACTCAATCATCAGCAGCACTTGACGACAGCACCTTTGATGGGTGAGACTGGATCACTGAGTCTTTGCTGATATACCCAGTAATAAATGTCTCACACTTCTACCTCAACTATACTACTGTTTCTTATGTGAGTTCTCTTCTGACTTCATTCACCATATTTGAGATGCAGCAAAACAGTACACTGGAAAAATCCAGAACAAAGACAAGTGGCTGCCTTAACAGGATAGATGCTGCCACTGCTGAACTCACTGTCAAACTGCTAAACTCAACCCCCCCCCCCCCCCGAAAAGGAAACCGCAACTCAAAATGTCAACACACTCATTAAGAAAAAAAAATAACACAACACTACCAAGCCTTTCAGTTTAGGACTTCATGAACTCCTAATACAGAACTACAAAGGCATTTTTTTTACCCAACGGTTAATGTTATGTTCACACTTACAACAGGTAAGTTGCTAATGTTTGCTGTTAGTTTCTATGGATTACAACTACTTGCTGTGTCTTTCGGTTTTTCCCGGTTAGGGGTCGCCACAGCGGAACTCCGGTCCGTTAATGATGGATTACAACTACTACTTCACACTTTTATAATCAGTAACTGAATTTATTACATTGCCTAAAATTTAATGTGCAATGACTTTTGTATATGCTTCCAAGTATCTACCATACTACCACATTTGTAAACTGCTGTGTTCTGTTGCTTTGCTTTATTGTACAGTTTCTATCATCATCATGAATCCTATATAAAAACGGTGCTTGGACCAGTCTACACACAGATAAAGTTAAACAAACATCGGTACAAAGAAGAGCAAGTACATGCACTCAGCAATAATCATTAATGAGAAAAAAACGGTATAACAGTTAACGTTAGCAGGAAAGTGTAACAAATTAAGATGATGGTACACATTAAACATTAAAAACATGAAATACACATTAAGTTAACTCTACCTCATCCTTGGATATGTCAAACAAGTCACTGGCTGAAAGACTTTTAGGTTCCATCCTTGGAGTCACTAGTGTTGTGGGTGTTACTGGGGTGATAGCAGGAGTGGAGTCTGAAGAAAGTATAGCATCTCTCTCTGGGCTGTCAAGAGAAACTTCTTCTGTAGCTTCTAAACAAAAATATACTGCGTGAATTGGAGTAGTACACAGGTTACTGTAAGACAACTTAAAACTTTGTTAAACACATCTGAACTTAATTATTTTAACTTCCAGATGCATTTGCCACATGAAATGCCCTCTTAACACATCATTTAGCTTGTCATAATGCAAAAATAATTTCCATATAGAAAGCAGCACCAAATTTAGTTTTCCATCTATGAATTGTCTCCATTTCACTTCATTCACTTTCCTATTTCCCCTCCTTTATTTTTGTTTAGCCTTTATTCATTTTACAACTTTACTGACTAGGTTAGTCCAAATCTTTTTTATGAAGACTCACAGCAGTATGTAGACTGACTAATGATAACTTACCCAACCCCCCCCCCTCCAAAAATGTATTATTAATATATTTGCCTTTGTTGACTGGAAAAGTCAGACTGGGATAGAAATGCCTTTTTTCAGTGGAGGCCCGGGGAGAAAAGCTCCAGATTTACATTCATAAATTACAAGTGTTCACAATACACAGACATTTTTATTACATTATTTTACACTGTAGATAATATTATGTCTTGGATTACTATAGAGTACAAGCAAACATGGTACACAGCTGTTAGAAATAAGCTATGTCCAGAAAGAAAAAAGTAAAACAAATGGAAAAAATATTCATTTGAATCCTTAAAGCTTGTAAAACGCTTTTAATGTTGATGGTTTCTTTAAGACCTGGGGCTCTGTCCTTAGTCTAATATGCCAGCTGCTTTCCTTACAGTCTAACTGAACTTTATAATCTACAAGAAAAGCAGTTTATATTAACTGAGTCAATTATACAAAAGAAAAACTTCTTAACATCCATACAAAAAGCAGTTTGTCTAGCTAGTGCATTTTGATGGTTATTTTTCCTAAGAGCCAAAATAAGTTCATAAATCTATCTGACAATCTTGCCAGTATAAAATGCATTACAAGAACCACAGACAGCTACATAAACCACATTTTTTGAAATGCAGCTGAACCTTCCCTTCGCCCAAACCACTATGTTAACAGTGTTGAAAAATAGAGGATGAATTGTTAATGAACCTACATTGCTTGCAAAAAACAAAACTAAGTTCCAAATGTGACCTTTCTTGTGGGTACAATATCAGGACAAAAATTATGTTCAAACATAGATTTAAAATTAACAGATTTCTTAAAGGTGAACCTGGGTTTCTCACCCAAGACTTTATACAAGTCTGTTTCCCAAAATGACCTTCCAGTTTTCTTGCATTATATTCTTGATCAACCACATCTCATTACAAATTGGAATAGGAAAAGCAAAGCAAAAACTTTCTTTAGGGAAGTCAGAAAAACCATCAGGGGCTTGACTAGCAGAAATCTTTAAAAGTTTCTTGACCAAAAGACGACAGACTTTGGATGTTTGTAGCTCCAAAACCTCCATTTGAGGGCACCTAACCAGTCTGAATTATATCCTGTCAATGAAAAAAGCCTTTAGCTTAGTCAACTCTTGCAGAAATGTAAATGTATCCATAGTAAGTCTACTGAGTCTAATCATCTGTCCTTTAATCATCCGTCTCTCCTTTCATGTTGGAGGGGTGGTAACTGTCCTTGTGAAGGTACTGGTTAACAAAGGTCTCCTTGCAAAAGACCTTAAATCACAAAAAAACAAGATGTGGTGTCATACAAAATACTTAGGTTGAGGAAGTCCAAGGCATCACCAAAACCACTGATGGTGAACCTCAAAAAGTCAATGCTGTTGTTGATGTATTTATTCCACAAAGCACTTAAATTTATCCAGAGTCTCACTCCATAGAAAAAAAAAGATCATCTATGTACCCCCTGTGGAACAAGATTTTCTCTACTAAAGGATGCTTCATCAGAAGTTTCTCTCCCTACACAGCCATGACCAAGTTAAAAAAACAGGGGTGACCCTTGCCCCTATGGGTACTCTGGAGGTCTGCTTGGAAAGTTTATCAAGAAAACTAAAGTAATTACTGCCAAGAACCAAGTCCATAAGGAATCAAATCATATTAATTTTGTCCAGCTCAAAAGTGGTATGAGCAGTCACGTATTCCCTTAAAAATTCTACTCCTGCCTCCTGCTGAATACAAGTGTACAGGGAGACAACATCTAGCGAGGCAAAATGAAAATTAAGTCACTAATGAAAAAATAATTCCGGAGCTCCAGAAAGTGGCAGGAGTCCCTTAAATAATACTGCGCACTCTCTGTACTATCTGGTTTAGGATGTGATCCAAGAAAGGAGAAATTGGTCAGTCTTTGAATGTGCTGCTGATACAATTGGCCTGAAAGGAGGCCTGTTCCTATCCTTTGGACCTTTGGTATCCAAAAAAAGGTGTGCCATTTAGGGAAAAGCCACTTAGGTGTAGGTGTCCATGTCTAGTTGACTAAGTTTGTATAAGTCGAACAATGTATGAGCAACAATTCAAATACTCCTCTTGATGGCACCCCTGGGAACTTCTCTGTAACTTAATTCATTAATAAGCATATGCTGCATCTCACAGCTGTAATCATTATTATTCATAAGGACCAACATTCCACCCTCGTTCTCCTTCATAATCCTTAAATTTCTATTACCAGGATTTTGGCCAGCAGAGAAGAGTTAGAAAAAATATTGCACAAGTATGGTAGAAATCCAGAATAAGTTGTGAAGATGAGACTACAGGAATAGCATATCTGGTCTTAAGTCCAGATCCAACCCACCTTCCATCAAACAGAGAAGAGACACGATGGAATACCTCATGTCAAGATGGTAAAAAAGAAGTTATGTACTTACTATAATTTTCCATCTGTGTTGTTGACTCTTATTTGCTCTTCAACCTATGGGTTTCGGATCTGAGCATCGGATCTAACTCGGCCACATACCAAAGCTGTAGACTCCAACACCCGAGCTCCTTCCTTACCCATGATGTTCCTCTAATTCAAATCCCTTAGACTGAGGTTGCTGCAGTATATTATATTATACAATCATGATACAAATAAAGAAAAAGAAATTACGTAGAAAGGAATCAGCCAAGTGGGGTTACTTCAGGAGCTCAAAGGAGAACAGAGGTATCTGTCCCAAAAATGTCCATTAGGTCCTTCAAAAGGCAGGGGGATGGAGGTAGGGAAGGTTGACCAGCAAATGAGAAGTGACAACACAGATGGAACATTATGACAAGTACATAACTTCTTTATCTGATGTTGTTGCCTTCATTTGCTCTTCAACCTATTGGACAGAGTACCCAGCTACAGAAAGAACTTGGGAGACCCTCAGGGAAGGATATTTCAGAGCACAGCAGAACCAAAGGAAGCCTTGTTCTTAGCAAATAATGTCCAATTTGTAATGGGAAATAAATGTATGATTATTTGACTAAGTAGCAGCTGCACAAATTTCATCAATGGGAAGTTTCGACTAGAAGGCTGAAGTAGAAACAGATCTAGTAGAATGGGGCTTATGTAGCAAGGTAAGGGAATGCCCTTAGAGGAATAAGCAAGTTTGATACAACTAGTCATCCAATGAGCTAGGGTAACCTTCGAAACTGGTTTACCCAACCTGGACTTGGAAAAGAAAATGAAGAGTCGGTCAGATTTCCTAAGGGTTTTGGTTCTGTCTAAAATAGAAGTGGAGTTGTCTATGTACATCCAACACATGAAGCAGGTACTCTCCCTCATTTTGAAAATTTGGGAAGAAAACAGGAAGATTGATGACTTAGTTTAAGTTAGCCTCAGAAGCGACCTTGGGCAAAAAGGAAGGATTAGTACACAAAGTAACTCCGTCATTGTGAAAAATCAGACCTGGAGGATTGCAAGACAAAGCCTATAACTCAGATACTCTCTTGGATGAAGTAATAGCTACTAAGAAAATAGTTATCCAAGTCAGACACTTAAAGTCTGTCTTAGCTGAAGGTTCAAAGGGGAGCGAAACTGTTGTTGTTGTTTGTCTTTCGGCTTTTTCCCAGTTAAGGGTCGCCACAGCGGAATTCCAGTCTGCTAATGATTGGCAGTAGATTTTCACGAACACCGAGGTGCCAGCTCGACGTCCAACCTTCAACGAAGGCACGCCCATTTACGCATATCTTTCGAACGCCACCCAACTGCAGGGAGGACATGCAGTCTCCACATAGAAGGCACTCCCCGCACCCCAGCCAAGAATCGAACGGGAGAACCTCTTGCTGTGAGGCAACAACGCTACCATTGCACCACTGCAGCATGCATTCAAAGGGGGAGCGAAACTAAGGCCTGTAAAACCAAGGTGAGGACCCAGGGAAGTGCATGATCCTTAATAGGAGGATGTAGGAAAAAAGTACCTTTCAAGAAGGCCTTGCACAATTTAGATGACGCTAGAGAGAAATAATTCTCCCCTATGTGAAAACTGGAAATGGCCGCCAGTTGCACTTTCATTGTTGAAAAACTTGCCCCTTTACTAAACAGATATGCCAAGAAGTCCAACACAGCTGAAACTGGAGCAGAAAAAGGATCTAAATTGTTCTGATGAGCCTAAATGGAGAACCTATTCTACAGACTGTTGTATAGCTTTCTAGTGGATGGTTTGTGTGCTGCAATCAAAATTTTCCTGACTGGAGAAGAAAGCCCGGGAGTTCTAACCATCACTGGAAGTGCAGAAACGAAGTGGTTAGTTTCAGCTTCAGAAGAGCCAAATGGGAGTGTCCCAAAGGATGGGAAAACAGATCTGGAGAGGGATCTAGAGTCCAAGGTGGACAAACTAGGTGAGACCAAAGGAAGGGGAACCACACTTGATGAGGCCAAAAGGGGTCAATGAGGATGACTTGGCACTTCAACCTCTGAGCTTTCTGCAGAAATTTGGGAATGAGCGGAAGAGTAGGATAGGCATGGAGTAGACCGGGAGGTCAAGCATGGACTAGAGCATTTCTCTGTGACTGTCCCTGAGGAGAGATCAGTCGGTCGTCTGGTCATGACAAAAGAGACGAGATTCATGGGTTCAGTTCAAGCAGCTTTATTACACACAAACACATCAGAAATGAGGCTTTGTAACTTAAACTTAAATATACTTATAAACAGACTGATTACCACACTCATACATGTTAATACTCTGGCTGTTCTCTCAAAATGGCACTGCTGCCTGTGAATGTTACTATGTAGGTAAAACTATTAGAGTCTTGAAGCGCAGAATATACGAACATGTCCTGGCTACAAAGAATAAAGATAAAAACAATGCTCTTGCAAGACATGCTTTAGGATGTAGAGAATTCAAAAAGTTTGAATTTTTTGTTTTAGACAACCTAGAAAAAGGTACATTCATGGGAGATGTTAACAACAAATTAGAACAAAAGGAAGCTCTTTGACAACTATTATTGGGGGCAGATCAATTTCCAGGCCTTAACGAGGTTATCAATATTAAATGTTTTTTGTTATACAAATAATTATTATTCCATGTGCACATATATACATACTAGTATAGATATTAATTATCTGGGAAGTTTTTAATTAGTAATGACTATGTTGTTAGACAGATATTATTATGTCATTTATTTTTAACTAGTGTTATATGTACAACGTTGGTCTATGTTGAGATATATATATATATTTTTTTGTACAAGTAGATTGTTTTATTCATTATATACTGTTTAGTGCAAATATCAATCCATTACATCTGTTCAGGGCACAGCTAATATATTCATTATTCACGACCACATGCAGTCTCCATTTGTATGAGAGGATGTTTACATGTAGGGTTATATTGATTTACATGTATACAGATACATTTTTTGTTCAATTCGTTGGTACACACAAGTACTATCAATATTCATCATAAAGTAGTTTAATGTATTTAATGTTAAAATGTTTTTCAGACATTTGAAATGTAATATGCATTTTTATTTCAAAAAAAAGAACTGAGAATTTATGACATCACATCCTGTTTAAACAATTTATAAGACATGTGTTTGGGAGGGCACATTGTCTTTTTTCTGAAGAAGTTCACGTTTTTAATAAAGCGGAAGAAAGCGCTAATTCTAATAGCCTCTATTGTGACATTCACGCACTGAGCTGTGTTATAATTTTCTTTTATGTTTCTAGTTTGCGGCTAGTCAGTTTGTTTTCTTTTTCACTTTGCAATATAGCTGTACTTTACACACAGCAAACTCTGAAATAATTGTACCGTAACAAACCACACACACTGCAAACACTTTGTACACACTGAGATACTTCGAACAACTCTAGCTATGCTTTGAATGGGTTCGGTCAATGCAAAATAGTAGTTTATGCCCAAAACACGATCTTTTATTAAAAAAGTACAGTTTTGTACCTACCATAAATGTAGATGTTCGAGGATCCACATTGCTGCAGTCCTTACTATTGGGGTAGTCCGCTGTCCAGTCCGCATGACCGACGCCATATCCTCAGTCTTTTCTTGCCCCAGATGTCAGAAGACCCTAAAAGACAAGGCCCAAAATACCTGCACCAAAAATATGTACAATATATACAAAATATATACAAAAATATCAACATATAACCTCACCTACACAACCACCCCTAAACACAGAGGGGAAGGAGGGAATGTGGATCCTAACATCTACATTTATGGTAGGTACAAAACTGTACTATGTTCCCACATTGCTGCAGTCCGTAGAATCCCAAAGCAGAGGTAAGGGAGGCTGGCAAATCATAAAGAAGTAGGAGCTGACAACATGCCTTGCAAAACAGCTGTGGCAAAACCAGCCCTAGACTTAGAGTAAATAGGAAGGTGATAATGCTTAGAGAAAGTATGCACTGAACTCCAAGTAGCTGCCTCCAGAATATCCTTAGTTGCCACCCCCCTTAGAAATGCTGTTGAAGTGGCAGTAGCCCTAGTGGAATGAGGCCTAATCCCAGCTGGAATCTCCTTGCCATGATGGGAATAACAAAATGCAATGCAAAACCCAATCCACCTAGAAATAGTTTGTTTTGACACAGGCTTGCCCTGAACTCAAAGCAAAAGAAACAAACAACTGCTGAGACTGCCTAAAATCCTTAGTCCTGCTTAAATAATAACGCAATTGCCTGTGTACATCTAAAGTGTGCAAAATCTTTTCACCTTTATTTTGGGGGTCTGCATAAAAAGTAGGCAAATGAATAGTTTGGTTTAAAGCCACACTAGAAACCACCTTAGGCATAAAGGAAGGATTAGTACGTAATGATACCCTATCCTTATGGAAAATCAAAAGGGCTCTACTGCCATAAGGGCCTGCAACTCAGACACCCTTCTTGCAGAAGTAATAGCCAACAGAAAAGCAGTCTTCCATGACAAGTATTTCAATTCAGCAGTAGCCGCAGGCTCAAAAGGTTGTAGAGTAAGTTTTTCCAACACAAAATTGAGATCCCAAGCAGGAGTAGGAGCTCTACGGGGGGTCTTATATTCTTTGCCCTCTAAGAAACTGCTTGAACAAAGGATAACAATGGTGGGTCACAATCATAGTGAGCTGAAATTGCTGCAGCATGAATCTTAATGGAAGAGAAGGACAAACCTTTGTCCAATAACTCAGTAAGATATTGAAGAGCCACACTCAAATTAGGCTCAGAAATCTCCAAATTCTTTGCTGTACTCCAAAATAAAAATCTCTTCCATTTTTCTGCATACACTTTCCTTGTACTAGGTCTTCTAGCTTCCATAATCACATTTAAAACTTGTTGAGGAAGTTGAGACCTGCTGTGTTTCAACACAGAATATGCCAGGCTGTTAGATGAAGAGAGTGAAGCTTGACATTGAGCAGATGACCGCCCTTCTGAGATAACAGATGAGGAATCAAAGGTAAAGGCCAAGGAGGCTTCCTTACCAGACTCCTTAGTAGTGGGTACCAGTGTTGCCGAGGCCAATCTGGAGCTATCAAAATCATCCTTGGCTTGTCTTGTCTGACTTTTAATAGCACCTTTGGAAGAAGAGGCAGAGGTGGAAAGGCATACACATGAAGGTTTTTCCAACTGAAAGACAGAGCATCCACTTTCCAAGCTGTGTGATGAAACCCCTTTGTGCAAAACTTTGGCAGCTGGTGGTTTAGTGGAGAAGCGAACAGATCTATGTCTGGAGTTCCCCATGACACTGTCAAGTTCTGAAATACATGAAGATCCAGTTTCCACTGTGGGGATCCATGATTTGTCTGCTTAACACATCTGCTAAGGAGTTCTGCAGAAACCTTGCCTGAAGAGTTAGTTGCAAGCTTAGCGCAGTCTCCCATAAAATCATTGCCTGCCTGCATAGAGGATAAGAATGTGTTCCCCCTTGCTTGTTGATGTACCACATGACAGTTGTGTTGTCTGTTAGAATCAACACCTGCCCTGGAAGAAGTAACTCCTTGAAAGCCATTAATGCAAACTGGACTGCTAACATCTCCTTCATGTTGATATGTAGATGCTGTAGTCTGGCAGGCCACTTGTCTTGTATCCACTTTCCATTTAGATGAGCTCCCAAGCAATGTCCGAGGCATCTGTCGTTAAAATCTGAGGTCACAGAGAGTCCCTTGTTTAGGTGACATTCCTGAGCCCACCACAAAAATTCTTTTTGAAGGCAAGGTATTATTTGAATGACAGTGTCCAAATCCTGGCAGTGCTGTGTCCATACATTTTGAGATACCATTGTAGCTTCCTCATATGCAGTTTGGCATTGGGAAGCACCAGAATACAAGATGCCATGAACCCTAATGCTTGAAGGACTGTCCTTGCAGTCAGCACGGACTGATGAGATAGTTGATGGAAGTAAAGTGATAGACTCTTTTGTTTGTCCAAGGCCATCTGCTGTATTCAGTCTCACACCCAGAAAGCACATGTCTTGAGAGGGTACTAGACTGGACTTTATTTCGCTCACAGAATACCCTAGGCATCTTAGCACTGCTATAACATATTCCAGATGCTGTAGAAGGTCTTCCTTTTCTTGAGCCAGAATCAGGCAAGTAAGGATAGATTTGAATTCCTTGTAGCCTGAAGTAAGCTATCACTGGAGCCAGAACCTTTGTGAATACTAGATAAGCCAAAGGGCAATGCAGAGAACTGATAATGAGAATTTCCAGATACTTCCTGCAACTTAGCCTTATAGGCACATGAAGGTAAGCTTCCTTGAGATCTAAAGTTACCATCCAGTGATCTTTGCCCAGCAGAGGTAAAAGCTGTTGTAACGTCAACATCTTGAACTTGGGAATGTCCAGATAAGTGTTGAGGAGAGATAAATCCAAAATTGGTCTCCACGTGTTCCCCTTCTTTGGTACTAGGAACAGGCGAGAACAAAATCCTAGGCCCCTTTCTGATACAGGGACTGGCTGAATGGCCCGCATCTGGAGTAGCTCGGAAACTGGCTTGTGTGCCTCTTTTCTTTGTGGAGGAGGAACGCCTGGCATGCCTTTGAAAGGGGCAATGTATGGAAATAAAACCTGTAACCGTGGTGAATGATATCCAACACCCATCTGTCTTGAGTAATTAAATCCCAATTTTCTTTGAAAAGAGACAGTCTTCCTCCCAAAGGAGCTGCCAGACGAGAATCTACTGGCAGCTGAAAAGGCAGGTCATTGGGTCTGTTCCTCACCAGAAGTCTGAGCAGGTGAACTAAGAACCTTGAGCTCTGCCTAGACTGGGAATCATAAGCAGGATAAGTCCACCCCTTAGCAGGCCAATTTCTACTAAACAAAAATCTTTAACAGTTTGCATAGACTTAGCTTTGTCCTCCATTTTCTTTAAAACTGCTTCCACAGGCGAACCAAACAACACATCAGACTGTAAAGGAGCATCCAAAATCCTTGTCTTAACATGCTCAGCTAAATTCTGATCCCTCAACCAGGCATGCCAGAACAGAACTAGTGGCAGCCACCCGAGGCCTGTACAGCATCAAAACCACATTGCAAAGAATGCTTACCCACTTGTTCAGACACATGAACCAAATCCAGCAACTCTTTACACTCAATACCTTCCGCTAAAGCATCCACCTTAGATTTCAATTGTGAAAGGAGAAAATTTTGATATTTTAGCATGTGAAACTGACACATGGCTAGTGGAAGAAGTATACACTTTCTTTCCCCACCTATCCAAAGCCCTTGCCTCTTTATCAGTGGGAACAGGATTTTTAACCACAGAGGCCTTAACACCTTTAGGCCCCTGAGAAACAGTTTCTGGGTCGACTCAAACAAATACTTATGAGCTATCAGGTTTAACAGGAGCAGGAGGCAAAGAGTCAGGGTTCAGGGAAGCCTCTGCAAAACATCTTCCACCACATTCAACACAGGAGGTATAGCTAAGGGCCTATGCTGGGGTAAAACAAGAATTTTCCTAGAATCAGAGTAATCCTGGCCTTCCCATTTAAAGTGCTCCCTCATGGAATGCAGAGTCTCTGAAAATGAGAAATCCTCAGGAGGAGAAGGAATCATCCACATCAGAATCAGAATAAGGAGGATACTCCTGCAAATCTTCTGCAGAAGACTCAGAAGCCTCTGAACACTGTTCAAAACTATCAAACTCGGTTCCACCCTAGGCCTCTTATCAGGAGGGGCATAGAACCTCTAATCATAGTAATCAAATCTTCTGCCATTTTAAGCATATGTTTCTTAGGTACAGAACCCAAAATGCTAGGAGAAACCCCCACTGAAGCTGAACTTGGCCTACCTCTCAAAGAAGTTTTGGCAACAGAAGGAGAGGCTCTAACTACCTTGGGAAGAGAGGGAAGAACAGTTACCTGAGAAGCCCCCTCAGCCTGGCCTACCTCCTGAGAAGGCACATCCTGTAACAGTAAAGTTTCTGCCTGAGACTCCATAGAAACTCCTGGCAAAACCTCTGGCTCCACTGAGGGTTCATCAACCCTATCCAACAACGCCGTGCTCAGGCCCCAAACAAGGTATACACAAGGTATGGTAATCCCTATGAGGTATCTGTTTCCCACAAGAAATACAGTTATTCACAATACTGAGGCAAGAAAAACCAAAATGTTAAACTGCTTCTGCATCGAAAGAACATCATACAGTTGCCTTGCTCTTTAAGCTTATTTTCCCTTTGTTAGGGCACCCCTATTTTTACCAAGGATGCAGAAGCTATTAGAAGTTTTCTAGTGAACCTCTGGGAAGTACTTACTCTGGATCCAACTGTTAGAGATGTAGTAGGTCCTGAACCATTGTTTGCATACAAAAATAAACCTAATATTAGGAGTATGTTATGTTACAAGAATATTAGCCAAGACATGGGTAAACATTGTGATTATACGTACAATACACGTCCTTGTGGACGTTGTAATCAATGTCGTCATATAGATACAAGGACTACTTTTGTCCATCCCATCAATCAGTTTGAGTTTAAGAATAGAACAGGTACGAATTGTATGAGTATGAATGTGATATATCTGGCTAGGTGCACAACCTGTACCTCATTTTATATTGGGAAAACGAATAGGGCATTAAAAGAGAGAATCAGGGAACACCTTTACCAGATAAGAATAGATGGTGATTCCAATGCACTAGCCAGACATGTTAAAGTATCAGGGCCACAACATATGTTCACCTTTTGTGTGATACAGGAAGTCTTTGCACACAGTAGAGGAGGGGACCTCATAAGTTTCACTCTTGAAAATGAGATGAGGTGGATTATTAGGTGCAGAGCAGATAAATACCCTGGCCTTAATGATCGGGTACACATTAAACCTGTATTAAAAAAGAAGAGATGCTACAGACCTAAGCATTAGTCTTTTCATGAGACTTATATAATCATAGTTTTGAACATACATTGATTATGTTTGTATGTAATGTTTATGTATTGAACATTTCAGTCCTTTTATATTTGTATTTGATAAGTGTCTGTTATTGAAGTAGACAAGGTCTATGCAGTGATATATTTACCTGCATATGTATGATGTTATCTCACACTGTATAATTTTAGCTTTGTAACATAGATGCGCTTTCATTGTTATCTATTAGGCTTCAATATTTTAATATAATATTTATTGTGATTTTTATACTTTTTCAGTATTACTAGCTATTTAAATGAATATTTGCGTTGATTTTTGACATCTGATTAATTTTAACCAATGAGGTGGATTCATTATGTATTTAAACATCAATTGTATGTGAGTTGTTAAATGTCTGAGGAAGCCTTCGGGTGAAAGCGCTTACATTGTCCTACAATAAACAGCTTCGTTTTAAACTTTTGGCTGCAGAGCACTTTTTGGATGTGATTTTCCTATACAGCTTTGGATTATAGTTTGAGACGCTTGTAGCGTTCGAGGATTTCAGGAATACAGCCTTTTGACCCAGCGCATGGTACTGTGTGTTATTTTATTTGTTTTTGCCATTGCAGTTGCAGGGTCTAAGCTCCGTTGGCTTGGTGTGTTTTTCTTCTTTTGTTACGTATACGTTATTTATTCACACCAGCCCAGGAGGATGGCTAATAATCCTGAGAACAACGTCGAGTTACCCTACGTACCTACCATGAACAATTCGACCTATCGGAAAGCAGAACGCTTTCATGATTGTGTGAGGGGAAAGAACAACATGTTGTTGCTGTACGAACCCTGTTTGGACTCCAATACGGAGACTGTAAGCGATGAAATCAGTTTAAACATCACAGATGATTTGAATAGACTAGAAATGGATTGTATGAAGTTGAAGAGACTGCAGTTACAATGCCAGCACTCTGAGGCGTGCCTGGCGAAAAGGATAGTGCCACGTGGGTTACGTGTATTGAAGATGCCCACTTCAGGTAATATGTTCCCTGAACTATTGTTTAAATGGCAGCAGCTTAACCTAGAGTTAAGCTTTAATTATATGAGACTATTAATTGATTTTCATACACCCGAAGAGGAAAACTTAAGGAGAACTGTAAATGAACTTTATGACAATATTAAATTGAAATGTGTCAATGAAGCTACTGATTTACTATTAGACAATGTACTTGATAATGTATCCCTTTTTGAGAAACGTTTGCTGGAACAGAAGAAAAATAAGATCCTAAGGGATGCGAAAGATTTTAAAAATAATCATGTGTTTACCTGGCCTAGGCCATTCAATAATGTACAAGCTGCTAATTTTAGAAATAATGTTAATAACAACAAAATAAATTTAACTCCTAGGTTGGATGTTATTAGTCTTGATAACAACGTAGAAGGCACTGTATCTAGTAGCATTACAATACCACCTGATTCTGTTAGTAATGTACCTGTGGCTGCTGTTAATAGTGTTGAGGTTACACGTACAGCGGTGAGTACAGGCTCTAATGTTTCTATTAATCATACTCATAATACAACAGAACGTGTGACAGCTGCTGAAGCAGTTGTTAGAAGGAAGATACCTGTTCAGGAGAATACCACCATATCACCCAATACAAATACATCATTTACTCCTTTCCCCATAGCACAGCCCCAGCGCAATGGGAGAGAGAGGTCTATGAGCAGAGGCCGACACAAGAGGAAGGGGTCAGGGAGCGAGATAACAGGACTGACCTTGAAAAAAATGTGGGAGAGGACCATAGTTCGTTGATTGTTAACTTAACAAATAGGACTTTGAGTATGCATGAGGAGCACGTATTGAACAAAGGTTTAAGCTTTATCCCTACGAGCCATGGGGACTTAGTGGATTCCATTATAGACGTGAAGTTGTTTGTTCGCAATATGCAATTGAAAATAGATTTCAGGGCATGTAACACTGTTACTAATGATACAAAATTTCGTACAAACAGTCTGTATATACCTCAGTGACATCCATTGTTAGATACTTATTCTAGATTATTTGAGAATGATATTTATGAACATTTTGGTAATAGAAAGAGGTTTAATTACAGACAGAATCTGAATTTTAATCAGAGACAGGCATTGAATACATTGAAAACCGACCCTAACATTATTATTAGACCAGCAGACAAGGGAGGACCCATAGTGCTTATGGAGCTGTCAGATTATATTACCAGTATGAAAGAACTTTTAAGTGAAAGCTCTTTTTATCGTGAGGTTAACATGGAAACTGTGACTGATAAAGTGTTCTTGGTCTTTGATATGCTGGATGATTTATTATTAAGCGAAGATATATCTAATGACCTATATGATTATCTGAAAATTAAAAACCCACGTATACCAGTTATACAGGGCCTTCCCAAAGTACATAAATCTACAAGTAATCCTCCGATGAGACCTATTGTCGCTGGCCAGGGTTGGCTTACCGAACCAATGTCTGTTTATGTAGAGTATTTTGCACGACCTTTGGTTGATAACAACCCACACATATTAAAAGACAGCAAACAATTCTTGTTGGAATTGTATGAATATATGAAAGATGTGGACCCGCTAAAGGATTATTTGTTAGTTACACTGGATGTGGTGAGTTTGTTTACTATTATATCAAATGATGTAGGTGTCATATATTTTCAACGCTATTTGCACACTAAATCTTTGTATACAGACAAGAGTATAGATTTGATCAGTTTGTTCCTGGAGACTATATTGACCAACAATGTCTTCATGTTTGGAGACTCGATATTTTTGCAGAATGATGGCGTAGCTCGTGTGCCAATAGTTACGCCAACATTGTCATGGCTAGTTGGGAGGAGCAGTATCTCTTTAAGAAACGCCTTTTTGGAGAGAATGTAGGTTTCTACAAGAGGTTTGTGGATGACCTCTTTCTAATTTGGTTTGGAGATATAGAAGAATTGTTGGTATTTTTGCATGAGATCAATGGATCCACTGATTTCCTTAGATTTACTATGAACTATTCTAAGGATACGATCCCTTATCTGGATGTGGACCTTACTAGACTTCCTAATGGGTTACTGAATACTTCCATACATCGCAAGCCATGTTATAGGAATGCATTACTCCATAGACATAGTATGCATCCTAAGTATGTATTCAATAACGTTATGAAGGGACAGATTATGAGGGCCTCAAGACTGAACCCTAGTGAGAGAGGTTATGAGGATGAGATTAATAGACTGAAAAATATGTTTCTTGTAAGGGGTTATGATGGAAAAACTTTTGATGAACTGTCTGTAGAGGTCAATAGTTTTAGGTCCAGTAATGCTAGACCATATTTTTCGGACAATTCCAATATGTTAGATGTAGTTGGTATGGATACTTTAACATCTACTCAGCCTGTTAGGGCACCCCTATTTTTTACCAAGGATGCAGAAGCTATTAGAAGTTTTCTAGTGAACCGCTGGGAAGTACTTACTCTGGATTCAACTGTTAGAGTACATCTACATGTAGGTTCTGAACCATTGTTTGCATACAAAAATAAACCTAATATTAGGAGTATGTTATGTTACAAGAATATTAGCCAAGACATGGGTAAACGTTGTGATTATACATACAATACACGTCCTTGTGGACGTTGTAATCAATGTCTTCATATAGATACAAGGACTACTTTTGTCCATCCCATCAATCAGTCTGAGTTTAAGTTTAGAACAGGTATGAATTGTATGAGTATGAATGTGATATATCTGGCTAGGTGCACAACCTGTACCTCATTTTATATTGGGAAAACGAATAGGGCATTAAAAGAGAGAATCAGGGAACACCTTTACCAGATAAGAATAGGTGGTGATTCCAATGCACTAGCCAGACATGTTAAAGTATCAGGGCCACAACATATGTTCACCTTTTGCGTGATACAGGAAGTCTTTGCACACAGTAGAGGAGGGGACCTCATAAGTTTCACTCTTGAAAATGAGATGAGGTGGATTAGTAGGTGCAGAGCAGATAAATACCCTGGCCTTAATGATCGGGTACACATTAAACCTGTATTAAAAAAGAAGAGATGCTACAGACCTAAGCATTAGTCTTTTCATGAGACTTATATAATCATAGTTTTGAACATACATTGATTATGTTTGTATGTAATGTTTATGTATTGAACATTTCAGTCCTTTTATATTTGTATTTGATAAGTGTCTGTTATTGACGTAGACAAGGTCTATGCAGTGATATATTTACCTGCATATGTATGATGTTATCTCACACTGTATAATTTTAGCTTTGTAACATAGAAGCGCTTTCATGGTTATCTATTAGGCTTCAATATTTTAATATAATATTTATTGTGATTTTTATACTTTTTCAGTATTACTAGCTATTTAAATGAATATTTGCGTTGATTTTTGACATCTGATGAATTTTAACCAATGAGGTGGATTCATTATGTATTTAAACATCAATTGTATGTGAGTTGTTAAATGTCTGAGGAAGCCTTCGGGTGAAAGCGCTTACATTGTCCTACAATAAACAGCTTTGTTTTAAACTTTTGGCTGCAGAGCACTTTTTGGATGTGATTTTCCTATACAGCTTTGGATTATAGTTTGAGACGCTTGTAGCGTTCGAGGATTTCAGGAATACAGCCTTTTGACCCAGTGCATGGTACTGTGTGTTATTTTATTTGTTTTTGCCATTGCAGTTGCAGGGTCTAAGCTCCGTTGGCTTGGTGTGTTTTTCTTCTTTTGTTATTTTCCCTTTTATTTTACTCATTATGCCCTTTTAATCTCTTATCATGCTCATTATACTTTTCTTGTGCTCGCTTACTTTAAACATGCTCTTATTCAAGCCAAAGTTAATTCTGAGCCCCATATGAATATTTCTGATAGTTTTATCAAATATCTTAGTTTTGAACATTTCATTTAATTAGTAATGCTGTTTGTGCCTTTTGTTTGATTAATAATACATTCTGTGTTACTTGTTTAACTAATAATGCATTTTGTGCCTTGCAAATGCTCTGTTTCATTTTCTGTGCCAGATAAATCATTTGTGCAGTTTTCTTTACCTTAAGTTCGTTTCTGGCCTTTTTTCGTTTGTATGAGCTCCGTTTCACTCAACCAGCTTTCTGCCTTCACCTTCAACTCTGCACCTCATGGCTTGAAGAAGTTGCTCTATTAATCCCGGTTCTGACACCATGTTGCTCATCTGGTCAGGGTAAAACAGACAAACATTCATGGGTTCAGTTCAAGCAGCTTTACTGCACACAAACACATCAGAAATGAGGCTTTGTAACTTAAACTTAAATATAAACAGACTGACTACCATACTTACACATGTTAACACTCTGGCTGTTCTCTCAAAATGGCACTGCTGTCTGCATGTGCTCACTATTTACATGCATGTGCCTACATTTGAAATGCTTCTTAAAGGTACACACAAAGGCTCTGATCTACAGGATCAGGGCAAAAAACTCCCTGCACTTGAGGTTGGAGAAAGACGCAAACAGGTCGCAGCAAGGTTGATCCATCTCTGGAAGATCATATTTGCCACTGAAGAATTGAGAGACCACTTGTGAGGCATCAGAATGGTCCTGCTGAGCCTGTCCACCAGGATGACTGACTTCCCCCGAATGTGCATTGCTATGAGAAAGAGAATGGAAGAGGATCTCCTACTGCCACAACCTCATGGCCTCTCGACACAAGGGATAATTCCTGGTTCCTCCTTGCATGTTGATGTACCAGAACACTGACATGACTGTCTGAATAGCAGTAGTTCCCATGGGGACACAGGAATGAAGGGACTGCAACACAAGAAGCACCTCTTTCATCTCTAGAACATTTACATGCCAATTAGTCTCTAGGGAGAACTATGTGCCTTGGACTGTCTTGTCTCAGGTAATGCACCCCCCCCCACCAGAGTTGGGAAGCATCTGTGGTCACAGTGGCCGAGAGGGGAGGAAGGACGAACAGGCGGCCCCGGAGTAGATTATCAGATTGGATCCACCAGATGAGAGACGGTTTGTAAGCTCATGAGATCCTGATTGGGTAGTTTAATGGATAGCGAAGGAGAGACCATTGTACGGCTAAGATCCACTGAAGTACTCTCATGTGAAGGCAGGCTAACAGCACCAGAGTGATTGGAGCCACCATGGACCCCAAGGCCCAAAGGACAAGAGTTGCTTGGGGGAAGGAATGTCCATTATCTGTTTGACATGAGCTCTCAGGTTGGAAATCCTATCTGAAGTTAGAAGGGCTAGAGATGGAGTGGTGTCCAAACGAGCTCTGATGAAGTCTATGACTTGAACCCGATGAAGATTAGACTTCTTTAGAGTGACAGAAATGCGCAAGGTCAAGGCTAAATTAAATGGGTATTATTCTCTGCCTTTAAGAAGTCGATGCCTGGTAGGAGCGTTAGGAGCCAGTCATCTAGGTAAGGAAACACCTGGAATCCTTGCAGTCTCAGGTGAGCTCCTACAACTGCCATGCATTTGGTAAACACCCCGGGGGCTGTGGTGTGGCCAAAGGGCAGTGCTCTGAATTGATAGTGATTGGCTCCCAACCTAAAGTGGAAATACCTTCTGGAGCGCCTGTTCATCTTGATGTAATAATACGCATTCCGAAAGTCTATAGAGCACATCCAGTCGTCCTTCTCCAGGAAGGGCAGAATGAAGTGTATCGTGACCATTTGGAACTCTGAGTTGGCAACAGACTTGTTTAGAGAGGTGAGATCCAGAATAGCTCTGAGGTCCCCCATTTTTCTGAGAACTAAAAAGAATCTGGAGTAAATGCCTGATCTGAACTGGTCTGGGGGTCAATTTGGATGACTCTTTTTGTGAGCAGCTCTGAAATCTCCCACGCTGCTGGCAACCACTGATTGGGTGGAACACTGGGAAGGATTTTGTCTGGTGAGGGTTTTTGGGAAAAAAGGTACAAAATAACCTTTGGATATAATTTTTAACACCCAAAAATATTTTGTGACAGCTTCCCAGGCTGTTGGATGTAGAGACAAATGCCCCCAGACTGCCTCCAGAGTAGAGCAGTCGAGCAATCCCTCAGGATCGCTGACTGAGTCTGTCAGAAAAAGAATCTCAAGACCCTTGGTTCATCGGACCCCCTCTGCCATGAGGATGGCACCTGCTATTATAACTATTTCCCCCTCTGCCTCTGAGAGAAAGGCTCTCTTGAGAATCCTGAAAAGGACCTTGTGATTTACGGAATCACAACTTCTTACCTCCACGCTGGTTCCTGGAAAAGGTCCATTGGGGGCGAAGCATACCCCAATGGCTTTTGGCAAAGAATTTCCATGATGTCTCTGAAGCAGACATCCTTGGGTAGTGATCTGGGGGACCCTTCCCCTTCATCGAGATCAGTGTCCTCTGTGAGGGATTCCAAAGGTGAATCCAAGTGTCTCTTTTTGCACTGGTGCTTCCGAGGAACCTCCTCGGTAGAGTGCTCCGGGGAGGTATTGGAAGACTCCAGGGGTTCCAGATGGTATGTACCCTGGAAGTCCTTTTGGGTAGGCTGTCCCGGAGGGGACAGAGTAGATGTCTCGTACACAAAAACTGCCGAGGGGGGCCAGGATCCAAAGCAGGGAGAGTCGGGGCTCTTCTGGGTGCAGAGAGAACCCTCTACACCATATCGAATGCCGAAGGAAATTGACACACCGTAGGCACCCATGCCTGAGCCGAAGCTGTCGACAGGGAAGCTCCATGAACCTCAACTGCTCCTGGATCTGAGTGATGAGTCAGAGCCGAGCTGTGAAACGTCAAAGCCCCAAGAGGAAGAGACCACTCCGGAAATTATATTGCTGATGTCAACCCCTCAGAACTGATACCAAATCTACGGCTCCAAAAGTCACTTGGATCCAAAATAGTCAGAGTTGGGCAAGTCAGGGAGGACATAATAGAAGAAGCTACCAAAGCAGGCCTGGAAGAGGGCCTGGGCTGCTGCAGGAGAGGGGACTTGGGTCTGGTTGTCACTGACCCCAGGGAGAAACTTCGTCTCTGGCGAGTAGGGGAGGCCTGAATGACAACAGATGCTGACGTTGTGGACTCAGAGAGTCTGGAAATTTTGGTGGGAGGTTCCCCTGAATAGCGAGATCTATTGGGGGATCTCTGCCACTCTTTATGCTTCTTAGAGGGGGTATGACACCCTGAAGTGGATGGGGTGGCTGAAGAAGAGAAACTAGGCTGGAGTCCCTTTAAAATGAGATTATTGTGGAAATTGATAAGTGCCTGCTGATTAAAGCCGGCATAAACAGCACAAGCAGAATCCACATGAGCCGCCCCCAGACACACCACCACATTCTGAATGCATATCAGAAAGTGTGATTTTGTGCCCACATGTGATGCGCTTCTTGAACCCAGCGGGTTTTGATTCAGCCATGCTGCTTGGAACAAGACAGCGACAGTAGCAAAGACACACGCACAACAAGATAGAAGCAAAGCAGTTAGAGAAGGAATAGATCTAAAGTTTTACTGAACTAGAAACATTTTTGTGTTTGTGTATATATATATATATATATATATATATATATATATATATATATATATATACACACACACACACACACATGTATAAGCTGGTAGGGACGGGAAGGAAAGAAAGAGACAAAAAAATCTTTTTAGAAAACTGCTCTAAGGCCAAAAGAAAGACAGGTTATAGGGAAGGCAACAGCTACAAAAATTAGCTTGGATATACATAAAAATTTGCTCACTGACCAAAAACAGCCTGAGGAGCTCAGAGTGTGAGAACCCGATGCTTAGCGAATGGTGGCAAATGAGATCTGAGGGATTTGGAGGACAGGAGCATCATGGGTAGGGGCAGGTGCTCAGATGTTGGAGCTTACAGCTTTGGTATGTGGCAGAGTCTAATCTGAAACCCATAGGTTGAAGAGCAAATGAAGGCAACATCACTCCGATTAACCTATCCCCATTCCCACCCACCCCTCTTTCATTACATTTTTCCTTGCCACTCCCACTTCCTCTCTGTACCACTCCCACTTCCTCCCTTACCCACCTAATTACTCATTGGCCACTAGTACCCACCTTCACAACAACTTATCTTCTACTTTACTCACTCCTTCTTTCACTAATATATTCATATTCCCATTCATACTTGATTTTTCACCCCACAATGTCTTTCTTCACCTCATCCCTGAAATACTTGCTCCCTTTTACCACAGTTCTGCTATTCTTTAGTAATCTCACAGCAGTAGGCCCATACTCCTTAATGGTTGCTCTCAAACTAACACTCTCACAAACAATTTCCAATGAACACTCCTACTCTTAACATCACTCCCAGCCTTTACTTCTTATCTCCTCACCTTTTCAGCAAACCCCTTATCCTAATTACTAACTACATTTTACACTACAAGCACAATTGCCTAGTACAGTTTCCTCCATTCTTCTCAAAGCTAAAAAAACAACTTCCACAAATTTATTCTGTTCTTCTCCTCTCTTATACATTCAGGTGACATCCACCCTCTCCTAAAAGCCTCCACTTAACCACCATTAATTTCCAAAGCATCTGTAACAAAACCTCCGAATTTCATGCTTGGCTAACCCAAAATAAAACTCATATCATAGCTGCTACAGAAACTTGACTGAAACCACACATCCAAGTCTCTGAATTCCTCCCCTCTAACTACAATGTTATCAAGTCAGACTGACAACACAAAAAAGGAGATGGTGTTACCTTAATTTATCCAAACACCCTTAACATATCCTCCTTTCCTAATTCCATTCCATACTTCCATAATGCTGAGATTTTAATCTCTTTCCTCGACATTAACAATTCCAAAAACCTCAGTATTATAGTCATTTATCTTCCATGAGGGAATAACATTCCAGTTTTACAAGACTTTCTTTCCTGGATTTTCCCACACCATAAAAACTAAACTATCATATTAGGTGATATGGCTATTGACTGGGTGGCTACTTCCTCCATTCAATCTCCCATTGGCATAAATCTATTCCACTTTACTCATTCAATTAATTCCACTACTAGATATAACCTCAAAACCAACAAAGGCCCAATTCTAGACTGGATCCTGGTGTCACATCCCTCCAAATATCCAGGTGCCGGCACCCTAGCTAATTCCTTTAGTGATCATCTCCCAGCCTACACCATTTACAACTGCACATCTCTTTCAAAAGCCCATAATATTACAGTTACACAAACCTAATTGAAATTCTGCCCTCATAAATTCAATACCATCCTAAATAACTACAACTGGAACTTTCTTAAAACCCTGCCACTAGATGATGCCCTCCTTTGCTTCAATGACATCTTTCTAAGCATTCTCCATAGCATGGCACCTGCTAGATCCATTAGAATTAAATCCAACCATGCTCCTTGGCTATCTAACTCTACCTAAGAAACCATGAAAGCTAGGGGCAAAGCCTGCAAACATTGGTTCAATTATGACAATTCTTACATCCTTACAAAATACAAACAACTTCGTAACCTTGCTAAAAAACTTATTTGCAAAGACAAGCAACAATACTTCTGGAACTTACAACTAAATAGGAAGAATAACCCTAAACTCTACTGGTCCTCCATCAACAATCTCCTTAACCCAGGCACAAAATCTAATCCCTGTCCTTACCCTAATATGCCACCTGACCTTACTGTCTCCAAATTTAACTCATATTTCATTGACACAATAGCTAATCTTACAGCCACCTTCTCCTCCCCTCTACCAAGTAATATTTACCCCATGCCCTCCCCCTCTTCTCATCCACCTCACAATTTCTCGACCCTAGAAGCATCTTTGCAAAACTGTAGCAAACCCCAACTTGCATTTAATCTCTCCCCTATTCCCACTTCCTCTATAAAAAAAAACTCTTGCTACACTTAAAACCCTTCTCAAATTCGGCTGACAATATGCCTGCCAAATTCCTTAAGATTGCCGCTGATGCTGTAGCCTATTTTATCAGCATCCTAATCAACAGATCTATCCAAAAATCATATGTTTCTTCTCTCTGGAAAAAATCCATTATCCTACCTCTCCAACCCCTTGCTCTTCTATCCCCCATATCTAAAATTCTGGAAAAATGTGTCTAGAAACAACTAGTCTACTAGACACCATTAATAAAATTTGTGACTCTGGGATCTATAGCAACTGCTCTCTTTCTAGATCTATCTAAAGCATTTGACACCATATCCCACACTATCCTCCTCTCTCAACTCTCTTCCATAGGTCTTTCTTCTCGGTCTCTTAACTGGTTTAGAAGCTCTCTCTCAGACAGGCAACATGCCATCAAATGGCAACACACCATCTCTCCCTACTTCCATAACCCTACAGGCATCCCACAAGGTTCAATCCTATGTCCCCTTCTATTCAACATATTCATAAACAAGTCACACCTCATACCTCTCTAGTCCAGTATGCAGACGACTCAACCATAGTCTGCTCCGCATCTAATCCCAATATCCTAAAAATAATGACCCAAACAGCTTTCCCTAGTGTTGAATCCTGGCTCCACAAAAATCATCTCTCCTTAAACGCCAAAAAAAACTAAATTTATGCTATTTACCCCTACGAAGAACACTGCTATCAACAGTCAAGACTTTAACGTTCTCTCAATGAACTCAAAAAACTGAACTTGTAGCTAGTATCAAATTTGACGATAATCTAAAATTTGATTTACAGATCCAATCCAACATCTCAAAAACCCACAAAAAATGAGGGCTTCTTTATAGGAACCATACATTTCTCTCCCCAACTAAACAAGCCTTAGCCCTTTCTTATCTACTTCCCTCCTTAACCTACGGTACACCCTTATTAATTAACCTGCAGTACTCTCTGAAACAAAAACTACAGTCTTGCTACAACAAGATTGCCAAATTTGCTTCAAACTGCCATCATTCAACCCATCACTGTATAGCCTTAAGAAATCTCCAATGGCTTGAATTCCCACATTACCTACTACTCCTACAACTTACTACCTCTGACAAACTAATTTATAAACCACAAGACTGCCCTGCACTCAGCTCCTTATTTTTCTCTTACTCCCAATCTAGGCCATTACATTCAGAAAATCAAAACCTACTACAAATTCACAAACCTAACCTAACTGCAGGCAAGCTCTTATATTCCTGGATCATCGCTAGATCCTGGAACAATCTTCCCTCCCATGTCCATTCTGAACAACATCCCGTCAAATTCAAAACTGCCCTACACAGGCACCTGCTTTCCACTTGGATCTACAAATGCTCTACACAGACAGATGCCATCAGTTAAACTCCCTTTCCCCAAATCTAGTACTGCCTTTTCTCAACTAGCTGACCTTCATAATTCCACATTCTTCCACTAGAATTATCCCTTACAGTATATCAACCTTCACCAGATCTTTTATACTTTACTTTAAGCATACCACCTACTAACTATAACCTTATGACACTTCTGTCTACTTGCATTTTTTTCTTCTCCCCTTCTTATATTTCCAGAGTACTCCATATTTGTTACAGAACCCTCAGCTGTACCATTTTCTAACTTGTCAATCCAGTGTAATTCAACCTAATTTTCATGTTACTCTTATTATTGTTTGAATTTGATTATTTTGTCATTTTCTGTATCGAATATTTTGTTTAGTATTGCAATGATGTTTTTTGTAAACATTGTAACTTCCTTATTTTTATTGTGCATTGGAGCTTTTCTCCCTAGGCCTCCACTGAAAATGGGCTCATTTTAGCACAGTGGAATTTCCCGGTAAACAAATGTCAATTAAAAAAAAAAAAGTAAATAAATAATAAAGAAAAAAAAATCAAAATAGATAGTGGGTGCAGAATGGTGTCTAGCAATAACTCACAGAGATAAAAGAGACAAGCACAAACAAGTGACTGTAGGAAATTTTATCAGAGTCTTGATGACTGGATTTGTTGAACTGTTTATATGATCAGACTTCAGAAAAGTGCCTGGATCAGTAATGTGGGCAGTAAGACTGCATAAGAAAATTGTCTAGGCAAACAATAAAAGTGCCCAGCCTGACAAGGCATGGGCAGTAAAAGAAAACTATCAAGGAAGAATGTCAGTAAACCAAACTCAAACAAAAGGTAGCTCAAATGTGTAAAGGCTGAGCCAGAACACCACAGGAAACAACAAATAAAACTTCACAGTTCAAGGACATCATGGCAAAACACTTTACTGAATATAAGCTTAAACCTTCATACTACCCAAGAAACTAGGCCACCGATGGGGGAAAGACAACTTAAGCATGCAAGAGCTTCCAATACGGTGGCGGCACAGAAAGCAATAAGTTAATACATAAATACGTGCCCAAATATTACAATACTCCAAAAGACTAAGGTAACCCAAAAATGCAAGAAGACAAAGTCTGAAGACCTTGACCCAGTTCTTTGAATCTAAGAAGACTGTGGAACCAGAGAGAGTATAAAACAAAAAAAAAACAAAGAAAACAACATACAAGAGACAGTTAACTAGCATATCTTTACATAGCCATCCAGTGGCCTAATGAATCACAGGTCCAGCCCTGGGGGAAAAATAATTTATATTCATTTTTTTTTTTTTTATTTGTTTTACCAGGAAAGTCCAGCTGGGAGCAAACCCCTTTTCAATGGAGTCCCCTGGAGAGAAAAGCTCCACGCATTGAGAGTTGAAGAACAATGCATTCTGCCATCACATTTTCACAATATCATGATAGCTTGGAAAGAACTGGCATACACGAGTTGTGCAAAACAAATCTCACCTATGAGAAGATATCAACTAGAAAAAAAAACAAAAAAAAACTAAAACCTGAGAAGGCAACAAGACAAAACAAAACTTGAAAAATATCCCCAGGAGGTTGGCTGAAGAGTGACCAAGGACATGAATTCCAAAAGCTGAACTTATAATGAGTGAAGGTCACTGAGCCCCTGGCAGGCTCAACAGAAGGAGAACTGCAGACCACAAGGAACCATTCAGACAAGGACTCCTGAAATCAAAAATGTGTATCAGACCCCAAATGGAGACAAAAAGATGTTTTTAAAAAAGGATCGTGAGAAGACAAGTGCTATTCAGTCAAACAATCTGGAATAACCCTGAAGAATGGAAGATGCCCAATTCCAGGGTATAGGCAGAAGCTAAGAAAAATTCACAGAGAGAGGTAAGGCATAGACATGTTCCCTTCAATCATGAAAGGAAGGCATTCTAAACAGACTATCAAAAGCTGAGAAATGCACTAGGGCAGGAACCATGAAGACAGAATGGTCTCTTCCGTTCAGAGAAAGACACATATATAGCCGTCCGAGCCAATGACAAGTGAGGAAACTAACACTCGTACTCCTCTGAAACTGAGAGGAAATAAGCTAAAAGGCAATAACAATAAGACTGAGACTTCAACAAGCCCAACTCCATTGGAACAGAATAACCATCCTGACCCAAAGACTATGAATATTAGATCATGACAGTAAGAGACAGGTATACAAGTCTGCATGCATCCAGCAGGGCTAGGAATTCAGATGCAAGTCCTGCAAAGAAAGAAAAAGATACTGCATACCAAACAAATTCTTTCCTGTGTCAAAAGGTGTGGGAAATTGGGTAGCTGAACACCTCTGAATATAGACAATGCCACTAGGGTTCTGTCAGAAAAGTGGATACCGCTTTCAGGCCACAGCAACCTCTCTAGTATCTGAGTAAGGAAAGTCAAGCTATGAAGTGCACAAGTGCTGCCCACTGGAAAGTCTTGGTCAGAGGAAATACTTCCCCAGTGAGGCAGAAGATAAATGCGAGATCAAGAGAAAAAGAGGGCCTAACAAGAAAAGCACAGTAGTCCTGGAGATCTTAACATTATATGATATAATTACATGTATGGTAAAGAGCAATTTCCTCAACATATGAATGTTATGACAACCAGGTAGTTTAAGTAGACAAACAGGAAACAGACTAAAAGAAGCGGCCCTCCATGAAGAAACTAAGTACAAGACACCCCAGTAACAGATTCAGAAACCCATATCTCACTCCAAAAGTAGGAGAGAGTGGCAAGAAAGAGAAACCAACACAAGGACCACTGAAACATCAAGTCAGATTTCCTGTTAGTTTGGAAACCAGAGTAAAAAAAAAAAAACATACTTCCTGCATCTGTTTTACATAATATCAAGGACGGGCGGGTATTGGAGGTGCAATAATTATGTAAAAATGAAAAAAGTTAACATGCAAGGGCTAAAAAAAATAGGACTACCCTGACACCAAAGCCCAAACAGGGATAGTGGGAGGGGTAAAGGCACCATCGCCATCTGGCTCATTACCAAAGCCCTATAACATTAGGGTTAATGTAATAACAAACAAAGACATAAGACACAGTGCATCAGGAAAGGTTAACTCACTCCCACAAGGTAGATCAGTTAAGGGAAAACATTAGAAGTGCTTCGACATTCTGAGGGACATAAGAGAAGATTGTGGAGAGTCGGCAGTCCTAGCTTGAAAAGAAAATTCCACATAGGCAACACAAATGACTTGATCACCAACTGATCAAAGCTGTGCTGAGGTTGTGATGACAGACTACCCCATCAACACATCTTATAAGTAGGAAGGGATATGGGCATGCTATCTCTGAGACAGCACATCTTGCATGTCTCACAACCAGCTTAGTTAAAGTATCTGAAAAACAGTGTAACATACAGACTTGCTGCTCCTAACAGCATACACAAATCTATCCTTATAATTCAGTCACACCACAAAAAAACATAGATGTAGAACATAAAAAGCCCATCACTTCTAAGTTTACATAACTCAACTGCTTCAACATATTAGAGATGTAAAATAAGATATGGTACTGCTGCCTTTGAGATCAACAATTCCAGACGTATAATTCACTTGGTCAATACTGTCAGAGACAGAATAGACGACAGCCTATGAGTTTTGGAGCCAAGAGAAAAATAAAGTACAGCTGTGTACACTTACCATAAATGTAGATGTTCGAGTGCATTCAATGTTGCAGTCATTACATTTGGGTAATCTGCTGGCAGGCTGCCCTCAGTCGGCCTGAATAACAAAGTCTTGGGTCCTGCGTCGGTTGTTGTCTCTTCATCCACGACGTCAGGTCGTCAAGGGTATAAAAACATGCAGCTGATGCCATTACATCAGTTTTTCTTGCCCCAGATGTCAGGTGCCCCCCAAATGGGGAGCAAAATATATAAATAATTTAACACACAAAAATATACCTCCAAACAAAAGCAAATACACCAAAAAGGCTGTTAAGTGTAATAAAAGAAAGTAGTGGCATAGCAAGAGAAAAAACAGGGAGCTGGAGGGAGGGTAACCAGGACTGCAACAGTGAATACACTCGAAAATCTACATTTATGGTAAGTGTACACAAAGTACAGTTTTGTACCTACCATAAATGTAGATGTCCGATAGGTATGCATCTGCAGTCATCACATATGGGTTGTCCTGCCTCAGGCAGCCCTTCGGTTGGCCGGATTCCAAAGTCTGGGTCCGGCGTCGGCTGATGTCGCACTCTCCCCGACGTCAGAGCGTCTGGGGTATAAAAGCATCAGCCGACGCCATATTCCTCAGTTTTTCTTGCCCCAGATGCCAGGTGCCCTCTAAGGAAGGCTAAATTTGGAGATGCATTTAAAAATCCAAACATGCACAGTAATATAAAAACAAATACACCATAATAGATCCCCCCAGCTAGCTATAAGAGGGGTAAGCACCCAAGAAATACCACAGAGGGGAAGGAGGGAGGGTAAATCTGACTGCAGATGCATACCTATCGGACATCTACATTTATGGTAGGTACAAAACTGTACTATGTCCTTCAAGGATGCATCTGCAGTCAACACATATGGGTAGAATACCATAGCCAATCTGGGGGTGGAGGAACTATGAAAAGGATGGTGTAGCTAAAATACCCTGCAGGACTGCCGTAGCAAAGCCTGCTCTGGATCTGGAATATAAAGGTAAATTGTAATGCTTGGCAAATGTATGCACGGAGCTCCATGTAGCAGCTTCTAAAATGTCCTTGGTAGCCACCCCTCTTAGGAAGGCTGTGGAGGTGGCTGTGGCTCTCGTGGAATGAGGTCTAATGTTAGCTGGCACAGTTTTTCCATGAAAGGAGCAACAAAAACGAATGCAATTCCCTATCCATTTTGAAATTGTCTGTTTGGAAATTGCTTTTCCTTGTGCACCAGCAGCATATGCTACAAAGAGCTGGTCAGTCTTTCTGTAACTTTTAGTTCTGTCCAAGTAGTAGCGCAACTGTCTGTGTATGTCCAGGGTGTGCAGAAGTTTCTCCCCTTTGTTTTGTGGATTTGGAAAGAAGGTAGGCAAGTGAATAGCTTGGTTCAATGATACCCTGGATACCACCTTTGGCATAAATGTAGGATTGGTTCTCAATGAAACTCTGTCCTGATGAAAAATAAGAAATGGCTGCACTGCCATTAGGGCCTGTAACTCAGATACTCTTCTTGCTGAGGTTATGGCCAGAAGGAAGGCAGTCTTCCAAGACAGGAACTGTAGATCTGCTGATGCTGCTGGTTCAAAGGGAGGCAGTGTTAGTTTTTCCAACACAAAGTTAAGGTCCCAAGTAGGTAGAGATGGTTTCCTTGGAGGATTGATGTTTTTTATTCCTCTTAGAAACTGTCTTAGGAGAGGATGTGAGAAGACAGGTGGATCAGTATTGTATTCGGCTGAAATTGCTGAAGCATGAATCTTAATGGAAGAGTAAGACAGACCATTGTGGAACATTTCTGCCAAATATTCCAAGATATGTGCCATGTTCATCACTGTCGCATCTTGGCCCTTTGTTGTGTTCCAAATGTGAAATCTTTTCCATTTTGCTGAATATGCCTTTCTTGTGGAAGGCCGGCGAGCTTCCATAATGATATCCTTCACTCTCTGGGATAGCTTATCCTGAGGAGGAGTCAAGGTATTTTCCAGGCAGTTAGTTGCAAGGTTTTCAGGTTGGAATGCACAGTTTTGAAATTGTTCTGTGTCAGTAGAAGAGGCCACAGAGGAAGAGGCCATGGTTTCGTATGTGACATGGTCTTTAACAGTGGGTACCAGTGCTGTCTTGGCCAGTCCGGAGCCATCAGAATCACTTTTGGCTGCTCTGTTCTGATCTTCAGTAAAACCTTGGCCATTAATGGGAGAGGTGGAAATGCATACACTGTTAGAGCTCTCCAGCTGAAGGAGAGGGCGTCCACTTTCCATGCTTGTGGGTGGTATGTCCTTGTGCAGAATTTCTTCAGTTGATGATTGTGGGGGGAGGCGAATAGATCTATGTCCGGCCTTCCCCATGATTGTGTTATGAGTAGGAAGATGTCTGGGTGCAGCATCCATTCGTGTGCATCCAAGATATTTCTGCTTAGGCTGTCCGCCAGTATATTGTCTTTCCCTGGCACAAACTGGGACTGCAGCTGTATATTGAGTTTCAAAGAAAGTTCCCATAGATTCATTGCCAGTCTGCAAAGAGGGTAGGAATGGGTGCCTCATTGCTTGTTTATGTACCACATAACTGTGGTGTTGTCTGTCCTTATTAGTAGGTGGCCTTGATGCAGAAAAAGTTTGAAGGCCTCGATTGCATGCATCACTGCCAGCATTTCCTTTTGGTTTATGTGCATGCGTAGCTCCCTTTGTGACCATAGTTCTTGTATACATCTGCCCTCCATGTGTGCTCCCCAACCTTGGTCTGAAGCGTCCGTAGTAATGGTTTGTCTGGCTCTTGGCTTGCTGAAGGGCAACCCCCTGTTCGACTGGCAGGCTTGAGCCCACCACAGAAATTCCTTTTGGAGGCATGGAATGAGTGGGATCAAAGTTTCTAAGCTGTGGCTGTGCTGAATCCATAAACTCCTTAGGTACCACTGTAGTTTTCTCATATGCAGCCTTGCTTGTGGAATCAGAAGAATGCAAGATGCCATGTAACCCAGGGCCTGCAGGATTTTCCTTGCAGTCAGCTGAGTTTGTCTTGTCAGATTCTTGAAGTAATCCGGTAGTTGTCTTTGTTTTTCTTCTGTGAGAAAGGCCATTTGGGTGGATGTGTCTAGATCCGCACCCAGGAAAGTTATTCTTTGGGATGGAACAAGTCTTGATTTGTGAATGTTGACTGTATATCCCAAGGCCTGTAGCAGGTGGATGGCATAATCCAAGTCCTTTAACAAAGTTTGTTGGCTGTCCGCTTGTATAAGGCAGTCGTCCAGATATGGGTAAATTTGAATCCCCTGAAGTCTGCAGTGTGCAATCACTGATGCCAGGCATTTCATGAATACTCTGGGCGCAGTGGATAAGCCAAAGGGCAATGCTGAGAATTGATAATGCTCTGACCCTGCAAGAAATCTGAGGTGTCTTCTGCAACTTTGCCTGATAGGGACATGCAGGTATGCCTCCTTGAGGTCTAGAGTTACCAGCCAGGACCCCTTGCCCAGCATGGGAAGGAGTTGCTGTAGAGTCAGCATTTTGAATTTTGGCACAATGAGATAAGTATTCAGTGCGGACAAGTCGAGAATAGGCCTCCATTGATTTTCTTTTCTTGGAACAAGGAACAGTCTGGAATAAAATCCTTGGCCTTGTTCTGAAAGCGGAACCTTTTCTATAGCCTTCATTTGTATTAAGTTGGAGATTTGTTTCAAAGCCTCTGCCCTTTGATTTGGTGGCAGGTCTGGCATGCCTTTTCTTTTTGGCAGTGTGTGGAAATGGAACCTGTATCCTTTGTCTATTATTTGCAGTGTCCATGTGTCCCTTGTAATGCTGTGCCAATTTTTTGAGAATAAAGAAAGCTTTCCGCCCAAAGGTGCTTCTAATTGAGCCCTGGTCGGCGGAGTCAAAGCAAAGTCATTGAGTCTGTCCTTGTGTAGCAGTTGTAGGTCCTGCACTACCTCTCTGGTTGGGAGGCTGCCATTGACGGCCTCTGTAGGAGCCTCTAGCTTGCCCTCTACCTCTGGCCCGCCTGTTCCTGCCTCTCTGAAATCTTTCTGAGTCCGGAAAGGACCAATTCTTGGTAGGCCAGTTTCTGCTGAATCTTGGTGGTTGGACTTGCAGAAAATCTTTGACTGTTTGCACAGATTTTGCCTTTTCTTCAAATTTCTTTAAGACCTCTTGAGCCGTGGAACCAAATAATTTTTGCTTTTCCAGAGGAACATCCAGAAGCTTAGTTTTAACATGGTCTGGCAGAGATTGTTCCTTCAGCCAAGCATGCCTACGTAAGACTGCACCTGTCATAGCTGACCTACATGAAGCTTCCAATGCATCATAACCACACTGCAAGAAATGGTTACTAACCTGCTGGGAGTTATGTACCAGATCCTGAAGGGATTTGCGATCAAGGGGTTCAGATGAAGACAGTTTCTTATGCAATTCATCTAACAAATACTCTTGGTACTGAATCATATGAAATTGACAATTTAATGCCCTCATAGAAAGAGTAGCAGACGTATACACTTTTTTACCCCATCTCTCTAAAGCTCTGGACTCCCTTTCAGAGGGAAGAGGGTTTCTAGCAGTGGCAGCTGCAACCCCTTTAGGGCCCTGGGAAATAGTTTCTGGATCAGCAGAGTGGGCCTTGTACAGGTGAAGATGTGAGTCCGGGACCCTGTAGTACCTATCAGGTTTGGCAGGAGCCGGAGGGAGAGAATCAGGGGGTGTACAAGAGTCAGAGTACACATCATCAATGACATTTAAAACAGGAGGTATAGCTAAAGGTCTATGCTGAGGCAAATGCAAAAAGGTCCTTAATCTTTTCCTGGAATCAGAGAATTCCTGACCCTGCCATTGAAAATGCTCTCTCATAGTGTGTAGGGTCTCTCCAAAGGAAAACTCTTCAGGAGGGGAGGCCGAGGGAATAGATTCTTCAGCATCAGAATCCTTGTAGGCCGAATAAGCCTCCTCCTGGTGGTCTGAGAGAGCAGAGCCATCAGAGGACTCATCCGATGAGTGGGGATCAGAGGGCTCAACCCTGGGCCTTTTGTCTGGAGGTGGTTGCGAGCCCCTGTCCGGGTGAGGTTGAGAGCCCCTAATTAAGGTGATAAGATCTTCTGCTAAACTTAGAATCTGTGAACCAGTGGAAGGTCCCTGAGGGGTAATCTTGGGAGGCAAAGCTTTTGAGAGTTTTGCAGCTTTAGCCCTAGAGAATGCTTTTATAGACATGGATGCAGGGCGCCCGGCTGCACCACGTGCTGGAGTAGATTTGTCTAAAGGAATGGTGTTGGAAGGTTCCAGGACACCAGTTTCAGTAGGTAATTCAATAACCGACTCGGCCGGGGCCTCCGTGGCCGAGGTAGTCGGTTGCGCGGTTTCGGTAATCGGAGGTACCAAGGACTCTGTTTCAGTCGAGACCGAGACACTCACGGTAGGCCTGGCCGTGGTTTCAGCCGAAACCGCGGTCCACGTGTGTCGGTCCTTGTCCTTCCGTTTCTTAACGGAATGTGAAGTCGGAGTCTCCGAAGGCATCTTGTAAGCAAAACTAGCCCCAAAGAATTCCTCTGCAAACTCCGACCGACGTCTAAGCATTCGTCGGTTGAAGGAAGCACAGGCTGAACAGGCCGAGACGTCGTGGTCTGGGCCTAGGCAGGGGAGGCAGTAAGAGTGGAAATCCTTATGAGGTATTTGTTTCCCACAAGTTAAGCAATTATTAACTTTATCTGACATCGGCTGAGGCAAGAAAGAGTCCCCAACGGGGTACTTAGCTTTTTGAAGTCTTCGGTAGCTGAATTACAGAAGCTGGCCGACCGGCACTTGCGAACTGCTTCTGCTTCGGGCACCATGTGGCAAGAAAGACTGAGGAATATGGCGTTGGCTGATGCTTTTATACCCCAGACGCTCTGACGTCGGGGAGAGTGCGACATCAGCCGACGCCGGACCCAGACTTTGGAATCCGGCCGACCGAAGGGCTGCCTGAGGCAGGACAACCCATATGTGATGACTGCAGATGCATCCTTGAAGGACATCTGTACTATGTTCTTCGTGTTTCATTGTTGCAGTCATTACATTTGGGTAGATTCCCAAAGCTATGGCTGGGAGGATGGATTTATACAGCATTAGGACCGGCTATAAGGCGCTGCAAAACTGCAATGGCAAAGCCAGCTCTGGATTTGGAGAAAATTGGTAAGTGATGATGCTTGGTGAAAGTATGAACTGAATTGCAGGTAGCAGCTTCTAGAATATCCCTGGTAGGAACACCTCTGAGAAAGGCTGTAGAAGTAGATGCAGCCCTGGTGGAATGGGATCTGTTCCCCTGGGGGATAGGTTTTCCATGGTGCTTACAGCAGAAATGAATACAATGGGCTTATCCATTTGGACATGGTTTGCTTTGAAATAGCCTTTCCCTCTGCCCTGGCAGCAAATGCTACCAGCAGTTGTTCAGACTTTCTTCGAGATTTAGTCCTGTCCAAGTAAAATCCAAGTCGTCTGTGTACATCCAATGAATGCAGAATCCGCTCCCCCTTGTTCTGTGGATTGGGAAAGAAAGTTGGCAAATTAATGGACTGATTAAGACCCACACTGAATACCACCTTGGGAATGAAGGATGGGTTGGTCCTGAGTAACACCTTGTCTGCATGAAAGATGATGAAAGGCTCCACTGCCATAAGGGCCTGTAATTCAGAAATCCTTCTAGCCGAAGTGATTGCTAAAAGGAAGGCTGCTTTCCAGGAAAAATTTTAAGTCTGCAGTAGCAGCTGGCTCGAAAGGAAGGAGAGTGAGTTTCACCAATACAAAGTTAAGGTCCCAGGCAGGGGTTGGAGCTCTCCTGGGTGGACTCAAGTTTTTGGCCCCTCTGAGATACTGCTTTAGCAGAGGATGAGCTGAAATGGCTGAGCCATGGATTTTTATGGAAGAAAAAGTCAGGCTCTTGTGAAGCATCTCAGTTAAGTATTGCAAAATATGAGGTAATCTGGGCACTGCTGTGCTTATCCCTTGAGATTGATTCCAGGCACAGAATCTTTTCCATTTGTCAGCATAACATTTTCTAGTACTAGGTCTTCTCGCCTCCAAAATGACATCCAACACAGGTTTGCTGAGGGATGCTAAGGGGAATTTAAGTGATTAGCCAAGCTGCAAGATGCAATGTTTGGAGCTGAGGGTGCAGAATTTGGTTGTTCTGCTGAGAAAGTAAGGAAGGTGTCTGAGGCAGATGCCATGGAGAAATTTGTGACAGACTGCGTAGGAGTGGGTACCAGTGTTGGCGAGGCCAGTCTGCAGCAATCAAAATCATTTTTGGTTTGTCCTGTTTGATTTTTAGTAGAACTTTGGAGAGCAGAGGCAGAGGAGGAAAGGCACAGACTGATGGATTTTCCCAGCTGAAGGACAGAACATCCATTTTCCAGGCTTTTTTGTGAGGAGTTCTTGTGCAAAATTTGTCCAACTGGTAGTTCTGGGGTGAGGCAAAAAGATCTATGTCTGGGCTCCCCTATTTGCGTGTCAACATGTTTAAAATCTGTGGTTCCAGTTTCCATTTGTGTGGGTCCATGAGATTTCTGCTTAGTTCATCTGCCAAAATATTCAGCTTTCCTGGCCGAAATTGAGCTTGTAGTTGTACTTGATAGCTCAAGGCCGTGTTCCACAATGCCATGGCTAGTCTGCAGAGGGGGTAGGAATGTGTACCCCCCCTGCTTGTTTATGTACCACATAACTGTGGTGTTGTCCGTCTTTATCAGTAGTTGCCCTGGATGAAGTAAGTCCTTGAAGGCTGTCAGAGCATTCTGAACAGCTAGCATTTCTTTCTGGTTGATATACAGATGTATTTGGTTTGGGCTCCATTTGCCTTGAATGCATCTCCCCGCAAGGTGGTCCCCCCAAGCATAGTCTGATGTGTCTGTAGTTAGGGTTTGCGTGGCAGAGAGTAGAGTGAATGACAGTCCCTTGTATTGGTAACATGTCTCTGCCCACCAAAGAAACTCCTGTTGTAGGCAGGGAATGAGAAGAATCATTGTTTCCAGACTGTGACAATGTTGACTCCATAAACTTTTTAGGTACCACTGAAGTTTCCACATAAGCAGTCTCGCATATGGAATTAGCAGAACGCAGGATGCCATGAACCCCAAAGCCTGCAGAATTTGTCTTGCAGATAACTGGGTTTTTGTTGCCATTTGTTTGAAGTATGTTGTCAGTTGCCTTTGTTTGTCTGGTGTGAGGTAAGCCATCTGGGCAGTTGTATTCAAGCTTGCACCCAGAAATGTAATTATTTGAGAGGGTACCAGTTGTGATTTATTTTTGTTTATGGTGTACCCTAGGCATGCTAGAAGCTTTTTTACAAACGCCAGATGTGTGTCCTTGTCCTCTGCTTGAATGAGACAATCATCCAGATAAGGGTAAATTTGAATGCTTCTTTGTCTGCAGAATGCAATTACTGGTGCCAGGCACTTTGTAAAGACCCTGGGCACAGTAGATAAGCCAAAGGGCAGTGCAGAGAATTGGTAATGCAAAAAACCTGCTTTGAAGCGAAGGTATCTTCTGCATGATTCCCTTATTGGGAAATGCAGGTATGCCTCTTTAAAGTCTAGAGTTACTAACCAAGCATTCCTGCCTAGCATGGGCAGTAGCTGTTGTAAAGTCAGCATTTTGAATTTTGGAATGTCCAGGAACATGTTCAAAATCGATAAGTCCTGTATTGGACGCCATGAATTGTCTTTTCTGGGTACCAGGAAAAGTCTTGAATAAAAACCTTGTCCTTTTTTTCTTTTCTGGTACCGGTTGAATAGCCCTCGTATCCATGAGGGACATGACTTGTTTCTGGGCCTCTGCCCACTGGTTTTGTGGCAGATCTGGCCATCTGTTTGGAATTGGCAAAGTATGGAAATGAAATCTGTACCCCTGGGATACTATGTTTAATACCCACTTGTCCTAGGTAATTAGCTGCCAATTTTGAGCATGAAGTGCTAGTTTTCCCCCCAAGGGGGCTGCCAAAAGGTAAGTGTTTGGTGATGGTAGAGGAAAGTCATTGAGACTGCTTACTGTAGGGTTGTGCTTTGTTTCCTCCAGTTTTGGAGGTGGAGGCACCCCATTGCTTTGACCTGTAAGAACCCTGTGATTGGTATCTGGAGCCGTTTGAGCACCTGGATTTGCCTTGAGTGGCTCTGTTGGACACAGGAAAGGACCAATTTTTACTAGGCCAGTGTCTACTGAACCTGGGTGGCTGTACTTGCAAGAAATCTTTTACAGTTTGCATAGATTTAGCTTTGTCTTCCATTTTCTTTAAAACCTCTTCTGCCTTATTACCAAACAGAGCATCATGCTGCAAAGGGGCATCCAACAATTTAGCTTTAACATGAAGAGGCAGATTTTGCTCCTTGATCCAGGCGTGCTCCCACCCTACTTAAATACCCATCTCCTGGACTCCTGCTGACGTTCTTGACTTCTCTCTCTTATTATCCATAATTTCCCATTTCACTGTTCATCACTAAAGAATACTCTGCACTCTCATATGTTGAACTCTCTTCATTAAATAACTCTAGTAGAATTTAGAATTTATGTATAATTTGAGATAATCTGTCATCCGTTTTTCTTTTTTACTTTTAAAACTTAAATTTATTGTAACTGTTTTGCTTAGCATTTGATTTTTGCCTACTGTGATTTTAACAATGTTTAAATATGCCTAATACCTACTGTAACCTACATTTTCTGGAGCTTTTCTCCCCAGGACTCCATTGAAAACGGGTTCTTTTTGGCCCAATGGACTATCCTGGTAAACCAACTGCAAATAAAATAAATAAAATAAATAAATAAATAATCACAGATCCAGTAACGGCGGCCCTACAAGAGGCCTCCAAGGAATCAAAACCACATTACAAAGTATGCTTTCCAACCTGTTCTGCTGAATGCAATAATTCCTGTAACTCTTTATTTTCCACAGAATCAGAAATCAACATCATTTTCTGTTTCAGTAAGCCCATAACATGCTGTTGATATTTAAACATATGAAACTGGCAGTTTAAAGCCCTGATCGCCAAGGTTCCAGGCGTATAAACCTTCTTTCCCCATCTATCCAGCGCCCTGGAATCGCTGTCAGAGGGGGTAGGATTTTTGGCTGTAGAGGCCTTTACACCCTTGGAACCCTGAGAAATAGTCTCAGGATCAGCAGCAGGATTTGTTAATAGAAATTTGTGGGAGTCAGGAACCCTGTAATATCTGTCTGGCTTACTAGGAGCCGGAGGCAGGGAATCAGGAGCCATGCTTGATCCCGAAAACACATCAACAACAATGTCTAATACAGGAGGTATTGCCAAAGGCCTATGCTGAGGAAGAAGAAGGAAATCCCTAAGCCTTTTTTTTTTTTTTTGAGTCAGAGAAGTCCTGACTCTCCCAGTGAAAATGTTCCCTTAAAGTATGCAAAGTCTCTCCAAAAGAGTAATCCCTCAGGAGGAGATGCAGATGGGATGGATTCCTCTGTATCAGAATCCTCATACGGTGGAATAGAAAATTCCTGATCAGAAGAGGAATCAGAAGAAATGGAAACCTGATCTGAAGATTCATAATCAGTGCCTTGCCTAGGCCTCTTAACAGGGGGGGTTGGGAACCCCTGATCAAGTTAATTAAATCCTCAGCCATTTTGATCGTTTTTAGGCATAGGGGCCTGAGCACGTGGCTCATGCACTGGTTTTTTAGAAATAGAAGATGTTTTAGACCTTGTTTTTCAGACTGGCGTTGGTTTAATATAAAAATGTTGAGGCCTGAAAACACCCTCAGAAGCCGGTGCCTGCTCAGCAGCTCTGGACCCATCCAAGGGAGAGACATCCGCAGGATCAATACTCAAAGAATCTCGCGGCATACCGGACTCCGAATGGGTCTCGGTAGAGGCCTGTGACTCAAAAGTAGCGGGTATCAGGGGCTGCGAAAGCGCCTCACTGAGTACCGGCGACTGGCTTAGGAAAAGCTTAGTCAGTTTTGGACCTCGACGGTCTGTCTGTTTTTTTTTTTTCTTTCTGTTTTTTTTTTAACTCCGGTAGTCGGATTGCTAACGGACGACATTTCAGGATAATTAAATCTTGAACCAAAACATTTAGAAGCAAAAAATATACTGACGCTTAACAGTGCATTGGTTAAATCTAGCACAAAACCGACAGCAAGGCACATTGTGATCTTGGCCTAGGCAAGGAATACAGTACATATGAAAATCCTTATGAGGTATTTGCTTCCCACAAGTAATGCAATTATTAACTTTTACTGACATCGGTAAGGAGCAAGAAAAAGTTTCCTCAATGGGGTACTTAGCTTTATTTTGAAGACTTTGGTTCTGAAACTCGAATGCGAAAATTTCAGGAGTCGGCCGACCGGCACTTGTGAACTGCTTCTGCTTCGGGCACCATGCGGCAAGAAAGACTGAATAAAATGGCATCGGCTGCATGTTTTATACCCCTGACGACCTGACGTCATGAAAGAGGAGACAGCAACCGACGCAGGACCCAAGACTTTGTTATTCAGGCCGACTGAGGTCCACCTGCCAGCAGATTACCCAAATGTAATGACTGCAACAGTGAAACACGAAGAACATCAGAGTCCTGTTCAGAAGATTCCTAGTCAAGTTCAGCCCTAGGCCTCTTAGCAAGGGGGGGGGGGGTGACTACCCCTGATTAGAGTAATTAAATCTTCAGCCATTTTGATCATTTGTTTTTTAGGCATAGGGGCCTGAACATGTGGCCTGGGCGCTGTTTTTTTAGACACAGATCGAGATTTTGGCCTTAATATTGCCGGTGGTGTCTGTTTAATATACAAATATGTAGGCCTGAATACACCCTCAGAAGCCGGTGCCTGCACAGCGGCTCTGGACCCATCCAGGGTAGAGACATCCGCAGGTTCCATAGGTGAAACATCTCGCGGCATAACAGACTCTGAATGGGTCTCAGTAGAGGCCTGCGAATCAGAAGTAGAGGGTATCAGGGGCTGCGAAAGCGCCTCACTGAGTACCGGCGAACTGGCGACTGATTTAGGAGGAGCGTTGGCGGCAGTTTTGGACCTCAACGGCCTATCTCTTTTTCTTTGCGTTTTTTCAGTATTCCGGTAGTCGGATGGCTAACAGACATAATTTCTGGATAATTAAACCGAGAACTGAAATATTTAGAAGCAAAAATGTACTGACGAGGGATAGTGCGTTAATTAAAGAAAGCACAAAACTGACAGCAAGGTACGTCGTGGTCAGGGCCTAAGCAAGGATTACAGTACAAGTGAAAATCCTTATGAGGTATTTACTTCCCACAAGTAATACAATTATTAACTTTTACTGACATTGGTAAGGAGCAAGAAAAAGTTTCCCCAACGGGGTACTTAGCTTTTAGTTGAAGACTTTGGTTCTGAAACTCGAAAACGAAAATTTCAGGAGTTGGCTGACCGGCACTTGCAAACTGCTTCTGCTTCGGGCACCGCGCGGCAAAAAAGACTGATGCAATGGCATCGGCTGCATGTTTTACATCCCTGAAGACCTGATGTCATGAAAGAAGGGACAGCAACGGACGCAGGATCCAAGACTTTGTTATTCAGGCCGACTGGAGGGCAACCTGCCAGCAGATTACCCAAATGTAATGACTGCAACAGTGAAACACGAAGAACATCACTAATAACATAATTACCCTAAAATATTGCAGACGAAAGACCAGATTTAACAGACTACAATTTTCTATGGCTGTCACAAAATGCTTAAATTTAATTATTCCAAACATCTGAGACATACAGCAAGAAATGAATCTTCTTAATCTGAGGCTATATACAATTGCTCAGTCATAACTTAAGTACCAAATGATGTATAATACATGGAGTCAAACAAAAGCCTGCAGACTCAAAGTAAAGCAAGACAAAGGCTACTGCTTCCAAGGACATGCACCATTAACTGCTAATAAAACACTTGTTCACAGAATCGGAGGTTCAGGATCTGGTTGTAAAGCGATACACAATAGTATAGTCAGACACCAATTCGCCTTTGATACTTGTACTGTAGAGTATGCATAATTCAACAATGATCATAAAAAGCAACCAATAATATCTGTTGCTTGCAATTTTCTTTTTCTGCAGCCAAAAGCAATACTCATGTTGTGGCTGAAAAGGTTTGTCCTGGATAAAAAAAAAAAAAAAGACAGTCACAGAGCAGAGTGACTTGACCCCGAGTGAAGACATCAGGTATGACTTTGCTAAAATCAATATACATGACATGGATAAAGGATGCATCCCAGGCTGTAAGAAATAGTCTCCGTGCTGAGGGATCAGACAATGAGGGAGATCTCAGCACACAACAGCCTTTAGTATTGACCACTATATATGGTACTGAAGGATGGTCAACCCAAAAGGGGGATGGATCACTGCGGAAGGGAGAGGTTGACAATGAAATATGTTGATACACAGGGTTCAGCCCTGGAAGAGTCAAGAGGAAGGCTTCCCAATGCAGGTCTGCTGAGTGCTGCACTGGACCTCTCCCCTCTATCCCCCCCCCCCCCCAAAAAAAAAAAAGCAAAACAGAAGAGCCACATCAAACATGACAGACCAGGGCAAGGCTGTAAATGACAAAATGTACGACTTAGAGAAGAGGCCAAAACATTGAAGATAGAAACCAAAGTCCTCAATGTCAGTTGCAAACAAAAGGTCAGCTCCAAGACCTTGCATCACAACTCTAACCAAGGGCCTAGTGAAGTGGGTGAAGTAACTGCTGAACACCCTGCACTCAACCACTAAACAAGGTCCTAGCAAGTAGACTGGGGTTCATCATAGAGTTTTGAATCAGACCCATGAGCAAGGCTTTAGCAAGAAAGTACAGTTGTGTACACTTACTACAAATGTATATGTTCGAGTGTATTCACTGTTGCAGTCATTACATTTGGGGGTTATCTGCTTGAAGGTAGCCCTCAGTCGGCCTGATTATCAGTCGTGGGTCCGGCATCAGTTGCTGTCTCATCTTCCATGACGTCAGGTAGTCAAGGGTATAAAGCATGCGGCCGACGCCATTACATCAGTTTTTCTTGCCCCAGATGTCAGGTGCCCCCATAATGGGAAGCAATTATATATATATATATATATATATATATATATATATATATATATATATATATTATATATATATATAAGGTTACACCTCCAACAAAAAAGCAAATACGCCAGAAAGCTTTAAGCATAGTAAGCAAGAATAGAGGTATAGTCAATAGACGTCAGGCGGCTGGAGGGAGGGTAACCAGGACTGCAACAGTGAATACACTTGAACATCTACATTTATGGTTAAGTGTACACAACTGGACTATGTTCTTCATGTTTCACTGTTGCAGTCATTACATTTGGGTAGATTCTCAAAGCTAAGGAAGGCAGGAGGCAATTAGATAGCATTAGGATTGGCTATAAGGCCCTGCAAGACTGCACTGGCAAAACCAGCTCTAGATTTAGAAAAAATTGGCAAGTGGTAATGCTTGGTGAAGGTATGTACAGAACTCCAGGTAGCAGCTTCTAGGATGTCCCTGGTAGGGACACCTCTGAGAAAGGCTGTAGAGGTAGATGCAGCCCTGGTTGAATGTGGTCTTATCACCTGTGGGGTAGATTTTCCATGGTGCTTATAGCAGAAATGAATGCAATGGCCTATCCACTTAGAAATTGTTTGCTTTGAAATGGCCTTCCCCTCTGCCCCTACAGCAAATGCAACCAGCAGCTGTTCAGATTTTCTGAGAGGCGCAGTAATGTCCAAGTAAAATCTAAGTTGTCTGTGCACGTCCAAGGAATGCAGTATTTGTTCCCCTTTGTTCTGTGTATTAGAAAAGAAGGTTGGCAAATGAATGGACTGATTAAGGACCACACTGGATACCACCTTGGTCATAAAGGAGGGGTCCTGGGGGACACCCTGTCTGCATGAAAGATGATGAAAGGCTCCACTGCCATGAGGGCCCTTCTTACTGAAGTGATGGCTAGAAGGAAGGCTGTTTTCCAAGAAAGGAATTTCAACTCTGCATTTGCAGCTGGCTCAGAGGGAGGTAGAGTGAGCTTTTCCAATACAAAGTTAAGGTCTCAGGCTGGAGTAGAAGCTCTCCTTGGTGGTCTTATATTTTTGGCCCCTCTGAGGAATTGCTTCAGCAGCGGATGAAAGAAGAGGGGTGACTCTGTATTATAATGAGCTGAAATGGCCAAGGCATGAATTTTGATGGAAGAAAAGGAAAGGCCCTTGTGAAGCATCTCAGTTTAGTATTAACGAATGTGCAGTAAACTGGGCACAGTTGTGTCCATCCCCTGTGTTTGGTTCCAGGAACTAAACCTTTTTCCATTTTTCAGCACAGGATTTTCTAGTACTAGGCCTCCTTACCTCCAGAATGACATCCATCACTTGCTTACTGAGGAATGGGAACAGAGAGATCATGAAATTAGCCGGGCAGCAAGGTTCAGGGTTTGAAGCTGTGGGTGTAGAATCTAGCTCTTCTGCTGGGACAGCAGGACAGGGGTCTGAGGCAGGTGCCATGGCTCCAGAAGTGACACACTGCACAAGAGGGGGTACCAGTGTTGGCGTGGCCAGTCTGGTGCAATAAGTATTGTCCTTGGTTTGTCCTGTTTGATCTTTAGCAGCATTTTGGAGAGGACAGGCAGAGGGGGAAAGGCATAAACTGATAGGTTTTTTCCATGTGAAGGACAGGGCATCCATTTTCCAAGCTTGTCTGTGGGGAGTTCTGGTGCAGAATTTGTCCAATTGGTAGTTCTGAGGGGAGGCAAACAGGTCTATCTCTGGGCTCCCCCATTTGTTTCTCAAAATGTTGAATATCTTTGGATCCAGTTTCCACTCGTGTAGGTCCATGAGACTTCTGCTTAGGTCGTCTGCCAGTGCATTTAGCTTGCCTGGCAGGAATTGAGCTTGTAGGTGCACTTGGTAGCTCAAGGCTGTGTTCCACAAAGTCATGGCTAGTCTGCAGAGAGGATACGAGTAGGTTCCCCCCCTGCTTGTTTATGGACCATGTAACAGTGGTGTTGTCTTGTCTCCTTGAAGGCTGTCAGGGAATTCTGTACAGCTAACATTTCTGTTTGATTGCTATGCAGGTGCATCTGACTCGGGGTCCATTTGCCCTGAATGCACTGCCCTGCCAAGTGGGCCCCCAATGCATAGTGTGATGCGTCTGTTAGGGTTTGGAAGGCAGGGGGTAGAGTGAATGGCATTCCCTTGTTGTGGTAGCAGGCCTCTGCCCTCCAAAAGAAATCTGTCTTTATACAAGGAATGACAGGAATCATTGATTCCAGGTCCTGAGAATGTCGACACCATAAGCTTTTTTTAGATACCATTGTAGTTTCCTCATATGCAGTCTTGCATATGGAATTAGTAGAATACAAGAGGCGATTAACCCCAGGGCCTGCATGATTTTCCTTGCAGATAGCTGGGTCTTTGTGGCCAGTAGTTTGAAATAGGCTGTCAAACTTGTTTCTCTGGCATGAGGTAAGCCATCTGGGAAGTTGTGTTGAAGCTTGTTCCCAGGAATACAATCTGTTGGCAGGGTACTAGATGAGATTTCTTTTCGTTTATGGTGTACGCCAGTGAATTTAAAAGTTTCTTTACAAATGCCAGATGATTTAGTAGCATGTCCTAGCTTTCTGCCTGAATTAGACAATCGTCCAGGTATGGGTATATTTGAATATTTCTTTGTCTGCAAAATGCAATGACTGGAGCTAGGCACTTTGTGAATACCCTGGGTGCACTAGATAAGCCAAAGGGAAGTGCAGAGAACTGATAGCGCATGCAGCCTGCTCTGAAGCTTAGGTATTTCTTGCAAGATTCCCTTATTGGAATGTGCAGGTAAGCTTCCTTAAGTCTAAGATTTCCAACCAGGCATCTTTGCCTAGCATAGGAAGCAGCTGATGAAGTGTTAGCATTTTGAATTTTGAGATTACCAAAAAGGTGTTTAGAATAGAGAGGTCCAGGATAGGATGCCAGGAGCTGTCTTTTCTGGGTACCAGGAAGAGTCGTGAGTAAAAACCTTGTCCCCTTTCGTCTGCTGGGACAGGTTGAATAGCCCTGATACTTAGAAGAGAGAGAACCTTCTGTTGAGCCTCTGCCCACTGATTTGGGGGTAGATCTGGACAACCGTTTGAGGTTGGTAAGGTGTGGAAGTGGAATCTGTATCCTAGGGAAACTATATTTAAAACCCATTTGTCCTGGGTAATGGGTTCCCAGATTTTTGCATACAGGGCAATCTTTCCCCCCTAAGGGAGCAGGCAGTTGAGCGGGGCTTGGAAGACGCAAGGTTGTCATTGTGACCGTTTTCCATAGGGGGGTGTCTTACTACTTCCAGCTTTGGAAGTAGGAGCCCCTCACTGCTTAGGCCTGTGGGTACCTTGAGACTGTAGCCTAGGTGGTCTGCTGTTCCTGGGTTTGGACTGAGAAGGCCTGGATGAGACAGGAAAGGACCATTTCTTAGAAGGCCAATGCCTATTAAATCAGGGAGGCTGTACTTGCAGGAAATCTGTAACAGTTTGCATAAATTTAGCTTTTCCTCCACCTTTTTAAGGACTACTTCTGCTTTGTTGCCAAACAGGCAGTCTTGGTTTAAGGGAGCATCCAGTAATTTAGCTTTAACATGATCTGGCAAATTTTGCTCCTTAAGCCAAGCATGCCTTCTAAGAACAGACCCAGTGACAGCAGCCCTGCAAGATGCCTCTAAAGTATTATACTCTGCAAAGTATGTTTACCAACTTGTTCAGCAGAATGCATTAAATCCTGTAATTCTTTATTTTCAGCACAGTCAGGAATCAACATCATTTTCTGTTTAAGTAGTCCTATAATATGCTGCTGATACATTAACATATGCAACTGGCAGTTTAAGGCCCTAACGGCCAAGTAGCAGAACTGTATACCTTCTTACCCCATCTGTGCAAGGCCCTGGAATCTCTATCAGAGGGGGTAGGATTTTTGGCAGTAGTAGCCTTAATGTCTGTTGGTCCCTGGGAGATGGTCTTTGGGTCTGCAGTAGGATATTTGAAGAGGGACTTGTGAGAGTCAGGTACTCTGTAATACCGGTCAGGTTTCCTAGGAGCCGGAGGCAAAGTGTCTGGGGCCAGACTAGATTCCAAGAAAGCATCATCTACAATGTTCAGAACAGGAGGGATAGCTAAAGGCCTGTGTTGAGGTAGAAGTAAGAATTCCCTAAGCCACTGTTTGGAGTCAGAGTATTCTTGGCTTTCCCAGTGGAAATACTCCCTAAGAGTGTGCAAGGTTTCACCAAAAGAAAAATCTTCTGGAGGGGAAGCAGAAAAAATGGAGTCCTCTGCATCAGAATTCTCATAGGTAGGTAAGGGCAAATCTTGGTAATCAGAAGAAACAGAAAATTCAGAATCCTGATCAGAATCAGAAGGAAAATCAGTTCTAGGTCTCTTAGAGGGAGAAGGCTGGCTACCCCTAATTAAAGTAATAAGGTCTTCAGCCATTCTTATTTGTTTTTTAGGCATATGTGCCTGACCATGCGGTATGGACATCGGTTGTCTAGGCGTGGGTCGAGTTTTAGGCCATGAAGAAGAAGATGGTGTCGGTTTGAAATGCAAGTCAGTAGGCCTGAATAGACCCTCAGAAGCCGGTGCCCGCACAGCAGCTCCAGATCCATCCAAGGTAGAGACAACCGGAGGTTCCATGGTCGAAGAAGCATCTCGTGGCATACCAGACTCTGAATGTGTTTCAGTAGAGGCCTGCGAATCTGAAGTAGCGGGTATCAGGGGCTGCGAAAGCACCTCACTGAGTACCGGCGAACTAGCAACTAGTTTAACGGAAGCGTTGTCGGCAGCTTTGGAGCTATGCGGTCTCTCTCTGTCTTTATCTTTATGTTTTTTCGGAATGTTGGTAGTCGGATGGCTTACCGAAGCCATTTCTGGATAATTAAACAGAATACAGAAAAAGTTAGATGCAAAAATGAACCGACGACGAACAGTTCGAGGACTGAATAGGGCACAAAACCGACAGTGAGAAACGTTGCGGTCTGGGCCTAAGCAAGGAATGCAGTACGAATGAAAATCTTTATGAGGTATTTGCTTTCTACAGGTAATACAATTCTTAACTTTTACTGACATCGGTTTAGAGCAAGAAAAAGGATCCCCAATGGGGTACTTAGCTTTTTTGAATACTTCGGTTCTGAAACTAAAAAATGAAAATTTCAGGAGTCGGACGATCGGCACTTGCAAACTGCTTCTGCTTCAGCCACTGCGAGGCAAGAAAGACTGATGTAATGGCATCGGCTGCATGCTTTATACCCCTGACTACCTGACGTCATGGAAGAAGAGACAGCATCTGACGCAGGACCCAAGCCTTTGATATTCCGGCCGGCTGAGGGTTACCTGCAGGCAGATAACACAAATATAATGACTGCAACAGTGAAACACGAAGAGCATCTTGCTGATCTGATGGATGGTGTGGGAGGCAAAGAGGTTGACCTTCGGGGTGCCACATTTCTGAGTTATTAGGGCGAAGGTTCTTCTGTTGAGCTGCCACTCGTGTGGGTACAGTAGATTTTTGCTTAAGTGGTCTGCCAGAGAAATGAGAACCCAGTAAAAATTGTGCTAACAGGTGGACTTGTAAGGCAGAGGCTGTGTGCCAACAGGTCATTGCCAGCCTGCACAGAGGGTACGACTGAATCCCTCCCTGCTCGTTGATATACCACATCACAGTGGTGTCTGTTTTGATCAGGAGAGCCCCTGGGGAGTGAAGGGGCTTGAAAGCTATCAAGGCGTGCTGGACAGCTATCATCTCTTTTTGGCTGATGTGCAGATGGATTTGCTGTGGGCTCCATTGGCCCTGTATGCACCTGCCATCCAGGTGTGCACCCCAGGCATAATCTGATGAGTCTGTGGTGAGGGTGTGGGGTGGTGAGAAAGGTAGTCCTTTGTTGAGGGAGCATGCTGTTGCCCACCAAAGAAAATCTTTTCTGAGGCAAGGTATTGTAGGTATAAGAGTCTCCACATTTTGAGAGTGTTGACACCAAAGGCTTTTTAAGTACCATTGAAGTATATGGAAGGAGTAGAATGCAAGATGCCATGAACCCCAGAGCTTGCAGGATTTTCCTTGCAGATAGTTGGGGTCTGGTGGCTAGTTGAGAGAAGAAGGGTGTCAGGAAGGTTTACTTTAATGGTGTAAGGAATTCCATCTGGGATGCTGTGTCCAGGCTTGCTCACAGGAATATAATCCTATGGGTGGGTACCTGTTTGGATTTCTTTGCATTGATTGTGTACCCTAGGGAGGTTAGTAGGGACTTTACAAAGGGCAGGTGCTTGAGCAGCTTTTCCTGGCTGTCTGCCTGAATTAGGCAGTTGTCTAAGTATGGGTAAATCTGAATATTCCTTTGTCTGCAAAAGGCAATGGCCAGAGCCAGACATTTTGTGAAAACTCTGGGAGCAGTAGATAAGCCAAAGGGATGTGCAGAGAACTGAAAGTGCTGAGATCCCATCCTGAAACGGAGATATGGATTCCTGCATGATTCCCTGATAGGAATGTGGAGGTAGGCCTCCTTTAGGTCTAGGGTGGCTAGCCAAACACCCTTGGAGAGCATGGGTAGCAGCTGCTGGAGGGTGAGCATTTTGAATTTTGGGATCACCAGGAAAGTGTTTAGAATGGATGGATCGAGGATGGGGTGGGCCAAGTGCCCTCTTTCCTGGGTACCAGAAAAAGTCTGGAGTAGAAACCTTGGCCTTTCTGTTGTGCAGGAACGTGCTCTACTGCCCTCATGGAGAGAAGGGAAAAAAATTGCTTTTGTGCCTCTGCCCACTTGACTTGCTGGTAGATCTGGGAACCTTTTTGAGGTTGGCAAGGTATGAAAGGAAAATTTGTGTCCCTGAGACACAATGTTCAAAACCCACTGATCCTTGGTTATGGTGGCCCAGGTGCTTGAGTAAAATTACAGTTTTCCTCCTAGGGGTAAGTGAAGGTGGGCAGTGGGTGGGGGGGGTGAGTCATTGTGAGTTCTTACCATAAGGGGGTGGCTTAGAACTCCCTGGTTTTAAAGTGGAGGTAGTCCACTGCTTAGATAGTACAGTTTTGTACCTACCATAAATGTAGATGTCCGAGAGGTATGCATCTGCAGTCCTAACATATGGGTTGTCCTGCCTCAGGCAGCCCTTCGGTCGGCCGGATTCCAAAGTCTGGGTCTGGCCTCGGCTGATGTCGCACTTCACCCGACGTCATAGCTGCAGTCAATTGGGTATAAAGGCATCAGCCGACGCCATTTTCCTCAGTGTTTCTTGCCCCAGATGCCAGGTGCCCTCTAGGAAGGCTAAATTTGGATAAATGCAAAAAATTCCAAATAGTAGAGAGCAAACAATATAAACATGTATGTACATATATACAAACAAATACACCATAATAGATTCCCCCAGCTAGCTACAAGATGGGCAAATACCCTAGGAGTACCACAGAGGGGAAGGAGGGTGGGTAATCCTGACTGCAGATGCATACCTCTCGGACATCTACATTTATGGTAGGTACAAAACTGTACTATGTCCTTCAAGGATGCATCTGCAGTCCTAACATATGGGTAGAATACCATAGCCAAACTGGGAGAGGAGGCACTAAGGTGATTATGGTGTAGTTAAGATCCCTTGCAAAACAGCAGTTGCAAAACCTGCTCAGGATCTGGAGTATAAAGGTAGATTATAATGCTTGGCAAATGTATGCACGGAGCTCCAAGTAGTAGCTTCTAAAATGTCTTTGGTAGCCACTCCTCGTAGGAAAGCTGTAGTAGTGGCTGTAGCCCTTGTGGAGTGAGGTCTGATGTTTTCCGGAGTTGCCTTTCCATGAAAAGAGTAACAAAATCTAATGCAATTTCCTATCCATTTTGAGATTGTCTGTTTTGAAATTGCCTTTCCTTCCATTCCTGTTGCATATGCTACCAGAAGCTGGTCAGTTTTTCTGTTGGTCTTGGTTCTGTCCAGATAGTAGCGCAATTGCCTGTGCACATCCAAGGTATGTAGTAATCTTTCCCCCCTGTTCTGTGGGTTGGGGAAGAATGCTGGTAAGTGGATTGCTTGGTTCAATGATACCCTGGAGACCACTTTTGGCATAAAAGTAGGGTTGGTTCTCAAGGACACTCTATCCTGATGGAAGATAAGGAAGGGCTGTACTGCCATTAATGCCTGTAATTCTGAAACCCTTCTTGCTGAAGTGATTGCAAGCAGGAAAGCAGTTTTCCAAGATAAGAACTGTAATTCTGCTGTTGCTGCTGGCTCGAAAGGGGGGAGTGTTAACTTTTCCAGCACAAAGTTAAGGTCCCATGTAGGCAAAGGTGGCTTCCTTGGAGGCTTTACATTTTTAATTCCTCTCAGAAACTGCCTGAGTAGAGGATGAGAGAAGACTGGAGGATCCATGTTGTATTCTGCTGAAATTGCTGATGCATGAATCTTGATGGAGGAGTAAGACAGGCCATTGTGGAAAAGTTCTGCTAAGTATTCCAGGATGTTAGCTAAGTTTGGTAATGATACATTCTCTCCTTTTGCTGCACTCCAAATGAGATATCTTTTCCATTTGGCTGAATAAGTCTTCCTTGTGGAGGGTCTGCGAGCCTCCAGGATAATGTCCTTAACCCTCTGAGATAAATCTGGGTTATTTTGCTTTATGTAATGTTCCAGGCAGCCAGCTGCAGTGTGCTCAAGTTTGGATGTAGGATCTTGAAGTTGTTCTGTGTTAGCAGTAAAGGAACTAGTGGTAGAGGCCATGCGTGTGTCCGAGACATACTCCTCAGTAGCGGGTACCAATGCTGCCTCGGCCAGTCTGGAGCTATCAGGATGATCCTTGGGTGATCTTCTTTGATCTTCAGTAGCAATTTGTGCATCAAAGGAAGAGGTGGGAATGCATACGCTGTCAGGTTTTCCCAACTGAAGGATAGGGAGTCCACCTTCCAAGCAAGAGGGTGGTATATCCTTGTGCAGAATTTCCTCAATTGGTGGTTGTGTGGGGATGTGAACAGGTCTATTTCTGGTAGTCCCCATTTCTTTGTAATGGTTTTGAAGATGTCTGGATGCAGCATCCATTCGTGGGCATCCGTGGTAGTTCTGCTTAAGGTGTCTGCTAGTATATTTTCTTTTCCTGGCACAAATATTGCCTGGAGTTGAATGTTGAGGTTCAGGGCCACATTCCACAGATCCATTGCCATCCGGCATAGAGGATATGAGTGTGTTCCTCCCTGTTTGTTGATGTACCACATGACTGTCGTGTTGTCCGTCATTATCAGCAAATGACCCTGTTGAAGAAAAGGTCTGAATGTCTGTAGTGCCTGTTTCACTGCCAGCATCTCTTTTAGATTTATGTGATGGTTCAGCTGGTCTTGTGTCCATAGGCCTTGTATACACTTGTCCACCATGTGTGCACCCCAGCCTAGGTCTGAGGCGTCCGTGGTGATAGTTTGGCTTGGGTGAGGTTTGTGGAAAGGCAGTCCTCTGTTCATCTGACAGGCCTGAGCCCACCACTAGAATTCTTGTTTCAGGCATGGGATTATTGGAATCTGGGCTTCTAGACTGTGCTTGTGTTGAGACCATACATTCCTTAGGTATCATTGCAACTTCCTCATATGCAGCCTGGCATGTGGTATCAATATTATGCAGGATGCCATGTAACCCAGGGCTTGCAGGACTTTCCTTGCTGTAAGCTGGTTCTGTGTTGTTAATGCCATGAAATAGAGTGGTAGTTGCTTTTGCTTTTCTGCTGTGAGAAATGCCATCTGATTTGATGTGTCCAGTTCTGCACCCAAGAATGTTATCCTTTGGGATGGTACCAGCCTTGACTTTTTCATGTTGACTGTGTATCCCAGGGCTTGTAGTAGTTGTATAACCTTTTCCAAATCTTTTGTTAATTTGGTCTTGTTGTCTGCTTGTATTAGGCAGTCGTCCAGGTATGGGTAAATCTGAATTCCCTGAAGCCTGCAATGAGCAATTACTGATGCCAGGCATTTCGTGAATACTCTGGGCAGTAGATAAGCCAAAGGGCAATGCTGAGAATTGATAATGCTCTGATCCTGCAAGAAATCTGAGGTATCTTCTGCAATCTGGTCGTATAGGGACGTGCAGGTATGCCTCCTTGAGATCTAGAGTCACCAGCCAAGACTCCTTGCCCAGCATGGGAAGAAGTTGCTGTAGGGTCAGCATTTTGAATTTTGGAACAATGAGATATGTGTTCAGAGCGGACAGGTCGAGAATAGGTCTCCATTGGTTTTCTTTTCTTGGTACCAGGAAAAGTCTGGAGTAAAATCCTTGCCCTTGTTCCATGGGAGGTACCTTTTCTATAGCTCTCATCCTTAGTAGGTGGTTGACTTGTTCTAGAGCATTTGTTTTTTGGTTTGGTGGTAGGTTTGGCATTCCTCTCTTTTTTGGTAGAGTGTGGAAGTGAAACCTGTAGCCCTTGTCTATGGTCTGTAAAATCCATTTGTCTCCTGTAATGTAATGCCAGTTTACGGAAAATAAGGCTAGCTTTCCGCCTAAGGGTGCTTCCAGTTGATCCCTGGTAGGCGGTATCAGAGCCAAGTCATTGTGTCTGTCCTGTGGAAGTGGTCGTAGCTGGATCTGTGGCAGTACTTCTCTGGTTGTTAGGCTGCCACTGACGTCCCCTGTAGGCACCTCTGGATTGACCTCTGCCTCTTGGGCGCCTATTTCTGCCTCTCTGTGCTCTGGAGGTGTCTGGAAAAGACCAATTCTTCGAAGGCCAATTTCTACTAAACCTTGGAGGCTGAACCTGTAAGAAATCCTTGACTGTTTGGACAGATTTTGCTTTTTCTTCCACCTTCTTTAGCACTTGTTGTGCAGGGGAACCAAACAAACTTTGTTTCTCCATGGGAGCATCTAGGAGTTTTGACTTTACATGGTCTGGTAAGGATTGTTCTTTTAACCATGCATGCCTTCTAATCACTGTTCCAGTCATAGCTGATCTAAAGGAAGCCTCCAGTGCATCATAGCCGCATTTTAAGGAATGATTACTGACCTGTTGAGTGTTATGTACCAAATCCTGAAGGGACTTACGGTCTATAGGTTCAGGAGAGGACAATTTTTTATTTAGCTGGTCTAACAAAAATTCCTGATACTGTATCATGTGGAATTGACAGTTTAAGGCCCTAGCCGAAAGAGTAGCAGAAGTATACACTTTTTTACCCTATCTCTCTAATGCTCTAGATTCTCTTTCAGAGGGGAGGGGGTTTCTGGCAGAGGCAGCTGCTACAGCTTTGGGGCCCTGTGAAATGGTTTCAGGATCTGCAATAGGAGCCTTATACAAATGAAAGTGAGTGTCCGGGACCCTGTAATATCTATCGGGCTTGGCAGAGGCCGGGAGAAGAGAGTCAGGGGCAATACAAGCATCATTATATGCATCATCAACAACTGTTAGTACTGGAGGAATGGCTAAAGGCCTATGCTGTGGTAAATGTAAAAAGGTCCTTAGCCTTTTCCTTGAATCTGAAAAATCCTGGCCCTGCCATTGAAAATGCTCTCTCATAGCATGTAAGGTTTCCCCAAAAGAAAATTCCTCAGGAGGAGAGGCAGAAGGAATGGAGTCTTCTGCATCAGAATCCTCATAAGGAGAATATGGGCCTTCGGGAGGTTCTGAGTTTTCTGAATCATCCGAGGAATAGTCTGTAGAAACTGGATCGGGGGGCTCTGCTCTAGGCCTCTTCTCTGGAAGGGGTTGAGAGGCCTTGTCAGGGTGAGGTTGGGATCCCCTGATCAAAGAAATGAGATCCTCAGCCAGGCTGAGCATTTGGGAACTAGAGGAAGGCCTGTGTGAGGGGGTTTTAGCAGGCAAGGCCTTAGAAGATTTAGCTGCTTTAGCCCTAGCAAAAGCCTTGATAGACATAGATGCAGGGGGCCTAGCAGCTCCATGTGCAGGAGTAGATATGTCTAGAGGAATAGTATCTGATAAATCCTGGGTACCTGCAACAGCAGTGGAAATTTCAGTAGCAGACTCAGCCATGCTGTGTGAGGCCTCGGCTATAGGAGGCATGCTTTCGGCCGAAGGAAGAACCGTGGACTCGGTTTCAGCCGAAACCGAGACACTCGCGGTTGGCTTAACCGTGGTTTTGGCCGAAACCGCGGACCGCGAGTGTCGGTCCTTTTCCTTACGCTTTTTAACTAATTGAGAAGTCGGAGTCTCCGACGGCATTTTGTAAGCAAAAGCTGGGCCAAAAAACTCCTCTGCAAACTCCGACCGACGTCTAAGTGTTTATCGGTTGAAGGAAGCACAGGCTAGACAAGCTGCTACGTCGTGGTCTGGGCCTAAGTAAGGAAGGCAGTAAGAGTGGAAATCCTTATGAGGTATTTGTTTCCCACAAGTTAAACAGTTATTTACTTTTTCTGACATCGGCTGAGGCAAGAAAGAGTCCCCAACGGGGTACTTAGCTTTTTAGAAGTCTTCGGTAGTAGTAATCTCTGGATCTGACCGACCGGCACTTGCGAACAGCTTCTGCTTCGGGCACCACGCGGCAAGAAAGACTGAGGAAAATGGCGTCGGCTGATGCCTTTATACCCAATTGACTGCAGCTATGACGTCGGGTGAAGTGCGACATCAGCCGAGGCCAGACCCAGACTTTGGAATCCGGCCGACCGAAGGGCTGCCTGAGGCAGGACAACCCATATGTTAGGACTGCAATGCATCCTTGAAGGACATCTCTGCATTCCCTGGGGCTGCTGTCTGGGTGGTCTGTTTCCACGGGGCCTAGGCTGGGCTGGTTTACTCAGAGCAGAAAAGGACCAGTGCTTGGAGGGACAATGCCTGCTGAACCAAGGGGGCTGGACATGTAAGAAATCCTTAACTGTTTGCATAGATTTTGCTTTTTCTTCCATCTGTTTTAAGACCTCTTATGCCGTAGTGCCAAATAAGTTATCTTTGTGCAAGGGGGCATCTGACAATTTAGATTTGATATGGTCTGGGAGGGGTTGTTCCTTAAGCCATGCATGTCTTCTAATGACAGATCCAGTGACTGCTGCCCTGCAAGAAGCTTCTAGGGAGTCAAAACCACAGTGCAAAGTATGTTTAGTTACTTAGCTTGTAGAATGCATTAAGTCTTGCAAATCTTTAGATTCTGTCCAAGTAGGAAGGGAAGACATTTTTTGTTTAAGGAGTTCCAGGGCATGTTGCTGAAATTTCAGCATATGGAACTGACAATTTAGTGCCTTGACAGCAAGAGTAGCTGAGGTGTATACTTTTTTACCCCATCTGTCCAATGCTCGGGAATACCTGTCTGAGGGTGTGGGATTCTTAGCAGAGGTTGCTTTAATCCCTTTTGGCCCTTGAGAAATGACCTCAGGGTCAGCTGTTGAATTTAAAAAAAAAATATTTGTGAGAGTCAGGGACTCTACAGTACCTGTCTGGTTTTCCGGGAGCAGGAGGTAGGGTGTCAGAAGTCAAGCTGGATTCATGGAAAACATCATCCACAACATCCAGGACTGGGGGGAATGGCCAAGGGTCTGTGTTGCGGAAAATCTATGTATTCCCTGAGTGTCTTTTTAGACTGAGGGTAGTCCTTACTCTCCCATTGGAAATGCTCCCTTAAAGTATGCAGGGTTTCCCCAAAGGAAAAATCCTCTGGGGGAGAGGCTGAAGGACTTGAGTCCTCTGCAGCAGAATCCTCATAAGTGGAGGGGGTCTATGTTATAACAGAGAATGATCAAAAGATCGAACGCTGTTATTTCGAACAAAAAAGAGCAAACAGCCAGAACAGCAAATTTTTTCCCAGGGAAAAAATTTGCTGTCCCTCCCCCCCCCAAAAAAAGCACACTAAACACTTTTAAGCGGGGGGCTGTGCCCTCCACACCCCCTACTTAAATATACCAACTCCAAGATCGCACTAAAGTACCGAAAATGGCAAAGTGACGAAAGTGCCCAAGCGGCTTCTTTCCCAGGGAAAAAATTTGCTTATAAGCAGCTTCGTCATTTTGCGTTTTCGACATTTACAGTTCGAGGAAGACGCATTCGACATAACGCATCTTCATTCTTTTGACAGGAACCCAATTGGAGACGGGTTGCATGTCTTCATAGTCATATCCATCAGATTCATCTGACTCTTGTTCAGACAAAACTACAGGGGACAGATCTCTCTCTCTTTTTGAGGGGATAGCTTGGCTTCCCTTGATCAGCGTGATAAGGTCTTCCGCCATTTTAAGCATTTGAGACTGAGGCAAGGTAGCAGGCGCCTGATAGTGGACCTTCGGTTTCTTGGGTGTGGATCAAACCTTGGGTCTAAGAAACTCGGCTGTTTTTGAAAGAACGGTAGTCATGAAAGAAGACATCAGTTTGTGTCGAGATTCGGTAGTGCAAAAGATTTCCTCGGAAATCGGTGCCTGCTCAGCGGCTCGGGACCCATCCAAGGTACAGACGACTGCAGGATCCTTAGTCGAAGAAGAGTTTTGCAGCATACTGGACTCCGAAAGGGTCTCGGTAGGGCCTGCGAATCAAGAGACGCGGGCATCAGGGGCTGCGAAAGTGCCTCACTGAGTACCGGATGACGGATGACCAGCTTAACGGAAGTGTCGTCTGTCTCTGTCTTTACCTTTAAGTTTTTTTTGGAAGATCTGCTGTTGGATGGCTTACCGAAGCCACATCGGAATTTGAAGACTGTAAATGAAAATATCTGGCTACAGTAAGGGCCCGACAATGGATAGTTCTGGCATTGAACAAAGCATAGAAGCGACAACGGGGGACGTCGTGGTCTGGGTCTAAACAAGTGACGCGGTAAGAGTGGAAGTCTCAGTGTGGTATTTGCTTTCCACAACTTTTTCTGACATCGTTAGTGCAAGTAAAAAGGATCCCCAAATGGGGTACTTAGCTTTAGAAGACTTCAACTTCAATTCGGAGATGAAAACTCAGGTAGCGGCCGACCGGCACTCGTACGAACTGCTTCTGGCTCCATAGCAAGAAAGACTGATGTAATTATGTAGGCTGCCTTACTTTATACTACTGAAGACCTGATGTCAGTCCTCAAGCGACAGCAACCAACACAGAAATACTAAGCCTCTGGTATTTAGGCCGGATGAGGGCTACCCTGACAGGGATAACTGAAATGCGATGACTGCAACAGTGAAACACGAAGAACATGGATGGCTACCGATTCCCAGGGTGAGAAAGGGTTCATGTGCACCTGGGGTCACACTGGATGGTGCAATCTCCTTGGTGGAGTTCAGAGAGACCACTGCTCATGCTCTAAGAGATGAGGCAGAGCTGCTTGGAGGTACTGCCCCTTGGGGAATTGAGAGGATCTAGCTGTGTGCAAGTTAGGGGCTATGAGAAAATAAGAAAAAATGTGAACCGTCCCAGGTGGCTGACTAAATGACAGCACCTCCTAGTCAACCTCTCCCTCTCTGAAGAGGACCAACTGGCTGAGAGAGAGATGACAGCCTACAGACTGTAAGGGGGGGGGGGGGGATTATACATTTGTTCATCAGTAAAAGTGCAAAAGACTTTCCTGAGTCAGTAGCAAAAGTGATGAGCAATAGAATTTCGTGCTGTGGCGAGCCTCATTCTGTTTGTTTTCGAATTCTCTAACAAAGCTCTGAACGGTTGTCTGAAACTAAGGTAGTAGTTGTGATAAATGTATAATTATTAATCTTTTCATTGAAAAAAACTTTCATATATGTAAGGATATATTCTTCTTACTATGTGCACTGGTCACTTAAAGAGGTAGTAAAATTAATCTAGAATTGGTCTACTGAAGTTTACTACTGCTGAATAAAGTAGATGCACCAAGTTATCCCTGGGATGTTAAACAGCCTATTTTTAAACAGGGTGAATTTCACTGTGACATGCACAAAGCACTGAAAAATGCTTTAAATGGAGAATGTGACAGTACAAGAAAGACTTGCCATCACTGATTGCTAATTTTCAGTGCAGGCCTGAAACAACAAACAATGCTATGGTCTGAGGGAATTTGCCTTAGCATTCTTAAGGAGAAATGGGCAAAAGTGTTTTCACCAATATATGAGGTGGTGAAAGGATGCAAGTTTCATCTCAATTATGCAGACACATTACATGTCCAGTCATACAGGTCACGTGTGATGCAGACATTTTGTAATCATTAACATTTAATTTAAAGACTTTTTTTTACTAAATTTTTCAAAAAGACAAATGAAAAAATACTGTAGCAGCTGAAATCTGCAAGACTTCAAAATAACACGCCTCATATAGCCACCAGCATTGAAGTATCAATCAAATGTATGTATATGCATATGTGTGTAAAAATATATATATATATATATATATATATATATATATATATTTAAATGTTAAAAGACAAACTATTATTGTGAGCAGCTTTAATTGGAATATGTTCTTATTCATCTAAGCTACCTATGGAAAGAACTGGTACAGGCAAAGAGTGACATCTCAGTCACAGCGGGGAGTCACTATGTATGCCCACCATATAGCAAAAGTGCTGTATCACCACAGTCCAGCAATAAGAACAGACATCTGATTGTAATAGAACAGTCGAGTTTTTTTTTTTTTTTGTTTAGCACAGACTTCTTTTGTACTCGCCAATTATGCAATTATACACAGTTTACTGTGTACACTTCAGAGATCCATAAGTTCAAAGCCTGTCGCAAACTAACCAACTTTGACTCCAACAAGTTAAACAGTCATCTCTCATCTATCAACTGGTCATTCCTATACCAGCTAACCCTAGATGAGGCTGTTCAGAAATTTAACAACATATTCCTAAACATTCTTAACTCCCTAGCCTCCATACACACTGTTAGAATGAAGTCACACATATCCCCCTGGCAATCTAACTCCACCCACTCCCTAATAACCCAAAGGCATAAAGCCTGGAAGCTCTGGACCAAAACCAAACTCCCCTCTCATCTCCAACAGTATAAACAACGACATAACTGTGTTCAGAAAGCAGTCACCAGTGACAAAAAAAACTATTATACCAACTCTCCCAAGTCACACCTAAATAACCCAAAGAAATTCTGGCATACAATTAGCCAAATCCTTCATCTTGGTAAACCCTCCTACCCCCTTAAATACACCACTTCAAACTGCTACTAACTCTTACCTCATAGAAACTATTAGCAAGTTAGCCAGCTCTCCTAACTCCAACAATATCCTTCACCCCAACCCCCCTAAACCCTCCAACACCTCCTCAGCCTTCTCCCTAAAAACTGTATCCACCAACTAGATTAAATCCTTACTTCTCAAACATAAACCATGCTCCCCCTCTACAGACGGTCTCCCCCCACTCTATCTCCAGAAAGCAGCAAACTCCATCACCCTACCTATTTTCATCCTCATCAACCGGTCCATTACTAAAGCCAAAGTCCCAGCAATATGGAAAAAGTTCTACACCTTACCCATTCATAAATGAGGTAGCTCTACCGAAGTCTCCAATTTTAGGCCCATTGCAATTCTATCACCTCTCTCTAAGATCTTGGAGAAGTGCATACACAAACAAATCCTACAATACCTTATACAAGAAAACCTAATAACCCCCACTCAACACGGCTTTCGTCCTGGTCACATATCTACAGCTCTCATTTCCTTCATTAACACCATCTCTCAAGCCAGAGACCACAACAAACTCATCTCTTGCCTCTTTCTAGATTTCACAAAAGCTTTTGACACTCTCTCTCACCATCTGCTACTAAATAAACTCTCTGACCTCAATCTATCCGCCTCTACTATCTCCTGGTTCTCTAGCTACCTCTGTAACCGTCTCCAGTCAATAAAATGGCTCTCTGCTATTTCTCCAGCACTTCCTATAAATCTGGGTGTTCCACAAGGCTCAATACGTGGCCCACTACTATTTAACATTTTCACCAATCAATTATCTATTGCCTCTCCACATTCTTCACTCATACAATATGCCGATGACTCAGTCATCACCATAGCCAATACCCTCTCTCTGACCTGTATACAACTCAGAACTCCTTTCTGTCCACTGAAAACTGGCTCAAGAAGAACCAGCTAATCCTACATCCAAAGAAGACCAAACTTCTTTTCATACCCAAAACTATGAATCACCTAAAACCTTCATTCACCATCAATTCTCACAATAACACACCAATCACAGTGGAAAGTCAAACCAAATTACTTGGGGTCATCATTGATGAAATTTGACCTGCATGTTCTCAGTAATATCAAGAAAACCCACCAAAAGCTCGGCCTCTTCTACAGGAATAATACATTTTTATCTAGTAAAGCCAAATTAGCCCTATCCCACACCTACCCAACCCTTTGTTATGGCTCTCAAATCTCAAATTCTCACCAACTTACAAACCACACTACTCTCTAAACTAGAATCTACTTACAACAAAATGTGGCCAAATTTGCTGCCAAACTCCCCTACCATTCTCATCACTGCTCAGCCCTCAGGAAACTAAACTGGTTAGAACTTCTCCACATCCTTCTCCTCTCTCAGTTGTAGATAATTCCACTCTATACTGCACCTGCCTTCCTTCTGTCCCAACATCTCCATCATTATCTCCCTCTACTCACTAACCAGAACACTTCGCAGCTCTGAACAGCACCCCCCTTCCATACACAAGCCAAAAATCAAAATGGGAAAGAACCTATACAATTACTCCCTAGCTGAGAACTGGAATAAACTTCCACTGGACAATCGAAATATTAAGCCTAAACATCAGTTCAGAAATGCTGCAAAAAAACACCTAAGCAATACATGGCTATATCTATATAATCATCTCCCTGGTGGACTATACCCCCTCCCTGTCCCCTGCCTCCCACCTTTTTTCTATACTTAATTTTCCCTCTTTATCCACTTATGTTTCCCTACATCTCTATCACCACTTCTAGCTATCCTTTATTACCTGAATGATTTCTATTGACTTCAACAGTCCAGTAACTGACTATACAACTATTCAGCCGAACTGATTAGGAAGAATGTTGTATTCCAAATGGATTTTTTGCTCTGTACAGTATCAGATGTACTCACTAATCAATCTGATTCATAATGTCTCTGATTCTAACTAGTCAACTGGTACTCCCGGTAACTACTTTTGATAACAATATGTTTGTAGCCATGTACTAGCTTTATGTAATATTGTAGGTAAAATCTATGCAAAAGCAACTATAAATAACTACAGTTAACTATATCTTTGTAGCCTTGTACCATGTTTATGCAATTTTGTTGTTATGATCAATATCTATGTTTATGTGGAGCTTTTCTTCCCGGGTCTCCAATGAAAAAGGGCCTTAGCTCAGCTGGACAAACCCGGTCAACAAATGTCAAACAAACAAACAAATAAATAAATCTGAAAAAGTACAGTTTTGTACCTACCATAAATGTAGATGTCTGATAGATATGCAACTGCAGTCATAACATAGGGGTTGTCCTGCCTCAGGCAGCCCTCGGTCGGCCGGATTCCAAAGTCTGGGTCCGACGTCGGCTGATGTCGCATTTCTCTCCGACGTCAGAGCGGCTGCAGTATATAAGCATCAGCCGACGCCATCTTCTTCAGTGTTTCTTGCCCCAGATGCCAGGTGCCCTCCAAGGAAGGCTGTAATCAAATTGGAAGACAATAATAGGTTTCCAGACAAATAAATAAGCAATAAACAGATACACCATAACAGATATCCCCAGCTAAGGATAACAGGGAGAAGAGTGGACCCAAGGGAAGGAGGGAGGGGAAACCCGACTGCAGTTGCATATCTATCGGACATCTACATTTATGGTAGGTACAAAACTGTACTATGTCCTTCAAGAATGCAACTGCAGTCATAACATATGGGTTGAATACCATAGCTTAGCTGGGGGAGGTGGTGTGCTCTAGGATAAGGATGGTGTAGCTATCAATCCCTGCAGGACTGCCGAAGCAAAGCCTGCTCTGGATCTGGAATATAAAGGGAGGTTGTAGTGTTTGGAAAATGTTGAATCTCTTCCATTTGGTTGAGTAAGCCTTTCTGGTAGATGGTCTGCGGGCTTCTGTTAGTATCCGCTGAACTTCCTTGGTGAGAGATAAATTGAGGTTATTTATGGGATCTCCCAAGCTGTTAGCTGCAGCATCTGAATGTTGGGATGAACTGTCCTGAAGTTGTGTTGAGTCAAAAGTTGTGGCCATTGGGGAAGGGCCCACATTTTGTTGTGACATATGCTCCGTAGTAGTGGGTACCAGTGTTGTCTTGGCCAGTCTGGAGCTATTAGGATCCCTTTCGGCTGCTCTGCTTTGATCTTTAGTAACACTGTGGTCATCAGTGGCAGAGGTGGAAATGCATAGATTATTAGGGAGCTCCAGTTGAATGAGAGAGCATCTATTTTCCATGCTTGTGGATGATATGCCCTTGAGCAAAACTTTTGTAAGTGATGATTGAGGTGGGAGGCAAATAGGTCTACGTCCGGCCTGCCCCATGCCGAGGTGAGCTGTATAAAGATGTCTGGATGTAACCTCCATTCGTGGGGGTCTAGGAAATTCCTGCTTAGACTGTCCGCCAGAACATTGTCTTTGCCTGGAACAAACTGGGATTGTAACTGTATGTTTAGACTCAGTGATTTTTCCCAAAGATTCATTGTCAGTCTGCAAAGGGGGTAAGAATGAGTGCCCCCCTGCTTGTTTATGTACCACATCACAGTGGTGTTGTCTGTCCGTATTAGTAGGTGGCCTTGTTGAAGTTGTTGTCCAAAGGCCTCGATGGCATGCATTACTGCCAGCATTTCTTTTTGGTTGATATGCAGATGTGTTTCCTTTGGAGACCATTGTCCTTGAATACATCTGCCCTCCATGTGCGCCCCCCATCCAAGGTCTGAGGCATCTGTGGTCATGGTCTGTGTTATCTGAGGTTTTTTAAACGACATACCCGTGTTTGACTGGCTTACTGTGGCCCACCATAGAAATTCCTTTTGAAGACATGGAATGAGCGGTATAGTTGCTTTTAGGTTGTTGCTGTGTTGAGACCATAAGCTTTTCAGGTACCATTGAAGCTTTCTCATGTGTAGTCTTGCTAGTGGAACCAGGAGAATGCAGGATGCCATGTAACCCAGGGCCTGTAGGAACCTCCTTGCAGTCATCTGGGTGAGTTTTGCTAAACTTTTGAAGTAATGAGTTAACTTCTTTTGCTTGTCTTCTGTCAGGTAAGCCATTTGAGCGGCTGTGTCTAGTTTGGCTCCTAAGAAGGTTATTTGCTGGGATGGCTGAAGTCTTGACTTTTGAAAGTTGACTGTGTATCCCAGAGCCTGTAGCAAGTGTATGACATAATTCAAGTTTTTTGTCAAGGTTAGTTTGTTGTCCGCTTGTATGAGGCAATCGTCCAGGTATGGGTAGATTTGAATCCCCTGGAGCCTGCAATGAGCAATTACTGATGCCAGGCATTTCGTGAATACTCTGGGCGCAGTAGATAAGCCAAATGGCAATGCTGAGAATTGATAATGCTCTGGCCCTGCAAGAAATCTGAGGTATCTTCTGCAGCTGTGTCTGATAGGGACATGCAGGTATGCCTCCTTGAGGTCCAGAGTAATCAGCCAAGACCCCTTGCCCAGCATGGGAAGGAGTTGCTGTAGAGTCAGCATTTTGAACTTTGGTACAATGAGAAAAGTGTTTAAAGCGGACAAGTCCAGTATTGGTCTCCATTGAGTTTCTTTTCTTGGAACAAGGAACAGTCTTGAATAAAACCCTTGACCTTGTTCTTGTTGTGGAACTTTTTCTATTGCTTTGATCTGAGCAAGCAGAGAAATTTGCTTGATAGCCTCTGCCCTCTGATTTTGTGGAAGGTTTGGCATGCCTTGTTTCCTTGGTAAGGTATGAAAATGGAACCTGTAATCGTGGTCTCTAATGTCCAAAATCCATTTGTCTTTTGTCAGTTTGTGCCGATAATTTTCCGCCCAAAGGAGCTTCTGTTTGCTCCTTGGTCAGCGGAACTAGAGGAAAGTCATTGAGATTGTCCCTGCGGGGCAGGAGAAACCCCTGTGTCACTTCTTTGGTTTGCTGGTTGCCATTGGCGTCCCCTGTAGGATCCCCTGTATTGCCCTCTTCCTCGGGCACGCCTGTTTTTGCCCCTTTGAAATCTTTCAGGATTAGGAAAGGACCAGTTTTTAGAAGGCCAGTTCCTGTTGAATCTGGGTGGCTGAACCTGGAGGAAATCTTTGACTGTCTGAACTGACTTGGCTTTTTCCTCAATGGACTTTAACACATCTTTAGCATTAGCACCAAAAAGCTTGTTCTTTTCCAAGAGTGCATCAAGAAGTTTTGCCTTAACATGATCTGGTAAAGGTTGTTCTTTTAACCATGCATGTCTACGAATGACCGCCCCTGTCATAGCTGCCCTACTACATGAAGCTTCCAATGCATCGTATCCACACTGTAGAAAGTGATTGCTAACCTGCTGAGAGTTATGAACAGCCTCTTGCAAAGACTTCCTATCTAAAGGTTCAGGAGAGGCCAATTTTTTCTGTAAATCATCTAACAGGAAATCCTGATATTGAAACATGTGAAAGAGACAATTGAGAGCTCTCATAGATAAAGTAGTGGAGGTGTAAACCTTCTTCCCCCATCTCTCTGAGGACCTTGCTTCCCTGTCGGAAGGCAAAGGATTTTTGGAGGTGGTAGCTGAAACCCCTTTAGGCCCCTGGGAAATTGTTTCTAAATCAACAGTATGGGCCCTAAAGAAATGAGAATGGGTTTCTGGGACCCTATAGTATCTGTCAGGCTTGACAGGAGCAGGAGGAAGAGTATCAGGGGTAACACTGGAGTCAGAGTATAGATAATCCGAAACATCAAGCACAGGAGGTATAGCTAAGGGTCTGTGTTGGGGTTTTTTAAGGAATGTTCGAAGGCACTTTCTGGAATCTGAATATTCCTGGCCTTGCCACTGAAAATGCTCCCTCATGGAATGCAGAACTTCCCCAAAAGAAATATCCTCAGGAGGAGAGGCCGAGGGAATGGAGTCCTCTGCATCTGAATCCTCATAGGTCTGGAAGGGCTCTTCCTGGCTTTCGGAATGAACAGAGACCTCAGTATCTTCATCTGAAGAATGAGGGTCAGAGGGTTCAACCCTGGGCCTCTTATCAGGAGGAGGCTGGGATCCTCTCTCAGGATGGGCCTGGGAACCTCTGATCAGGGAAATTAAATCTGCGGCCAAAGACATGATTTGAGTTTCAGGAGTAGGCTGAGGTAAGGTTTTAGCAGAGAGATGCTTGGCCTTGCTAGCTGCCTTAGCACATGTGTAGGCCTTGATAGACATGGACATGGGAGGCCTAGCCGCTCCACGTGCAGGAGTGACCTTATCAACAGCAATGGTCTCGGGCATTTCCTCGGTTTCAGTATCCGGAGGAAAATCAATAACTAGCGTTGGAGTGGCCTCCAGTATCGGAGGTATTGGTAATGCGGTGTCTTCGGTTCGAAGCGGTGGAATAACCGCCTCAGAGGGAACCGGGGCACTCGCGGTAAGTTTTGGCGTGGTGTCGGTGGAAGACGCGGGCCGAGGATGTCGGTCCCGGTCTTTCCGTTTCTTAGGAGTATGCGTTGTCGGTTGTTCTGACGGCAATATATAATCAAATTTTTCGCCGAAAAAGTCTTCAGCGAACTCCGCCTGGCGCCTGAGAGTGCGCTTATTGAAGCGAGCACAGGCGACACAGGCCGAGACGTCGTGGTCTGGGCCAAGGCAAGGGAGGCAGTAAGAATGGAAATCCTTATGAGGTATTTGTTTACCACAAGACAAACAATTATTTACTTTTTCAGTAATTTCTGACATCGGCTGAGGCAAGAAAAGGTCCCCAACGGGGTACTTAACTTTTTTGATGACTTCGGTTTCGAAGAATACAGGAGCTGACCGACCGGCACTTGCGAACTGCTTCTGCTTCGGGCACCGCGCGGCAAGAAAGACTGAAGAAGATACCGTCGGCTGATGCTTATATACTCCAGCCGCTCTGACGTCAGAGAGAAATGCGACATCAGCCGACGTCGGACCCAGACTTTGGAATCCGGCCGATCGAGGGCTGCCTGAGGCAGGACAACCCATATGTTATGACTGCAGTTGCATTCTTGAAGGACATCAGAAAAAAGTGATGGCTAATCTCAACTCATTTTACACAATGCACACCACATCTGTGAAGCCAGATCAAAGATTAACTGTAATCAAACAGCAGCAGTCACTTCCAGTTATAGAATGCCCCCATTCCCACCAATTATAGACAATTTACTGACAGTGTACAACTCAGACATCCTACTGTGATAACAAAAATGGCCTCAGAAACATAATTAAACTTGTTTTACACAAATGTGTACTAGCTCTTCAAAGCCAGATCAATGATTGTTCAACAGTGATTAAACAGCACCACAGGTCTGTCACTTTCTTCCACAGACTGAATCTGTACACACCAATTATGTCCATTTTATCTACCATGCATGTATGGGTGGTATTAAAAACATATTAATGTCCACACTAATGTATTTCAGCTTACTACAGTCAAACATACACTAGCCCTTGCAAGTCAGATAAAAGTGCAAAACAGTTAGGTCACATTTGTTACTGTCAGACATGTACACTGCCCCACTGGCAACAGCCATCAATTACCACATTAGTAGCAGCTGATAAAAAGAAAATAAATTGCCTACATCCATACACGTTCCAAAATGCACTCGACACACCAACTTACTGTCTTCTTCCAAAGTTTTCTGAAGTAATTTTAAGTTCAGTAAAATAAACAAACCCAACCCATTCCATTAAAGTTAACGTGAGCAACACTCATACTGGTGTTACTGGCATCACTACAAGATTTGGGCACCCAAGAAAGATGATTCAATGGTACTTTACTTTACTTTCCTGCTTTGCACTTCATTAAAGCAGAATGTAAACTGCTTCCTACCTTGATTATGCTCCGTTATGTATAACGTGCATTATAAGGAGCAAGAGGCAAGTTAAAAAAACAGAGCTTCAAATAATTTATTTCAGCTTCCTGCAGACCAGATATGATTTGGCTAGTTGGTTTGTGGCTCTTTTTGGACTGGCTCATTCTAAAATGTACATGAATATCCTGGAACACAAAATGTGCTCCCTTTCAGTACAGGAAAATGAAGATGACTGGGCAGAAAGAGACAGCAGAAACTACTTCAGGAAAATGAGAATTAGTCTTCTAGGAAACCCTTAAAATAAGGAAAACAGCGTAAAGTGATTTACATAATAATACATACAGTGTTAACATTCTGCCAGAAAGAAAACCTATTGACAATAGAATTTTTAACACAAGTTTTTTAGATCTGTCAAGTATGCTGGCTGAAAAAAGGAAAATGTAATTTTTTAAAAGAATGCAACAGTTTCCTCGGAGGTTTTATGTGAAAGACACTGTTCAGTAAATTCTGATATGAAGGCTCAAAGTTGATAACAAAACTACACATCTTGACTGAATTAAAAGGTATGTTGCTCAAAAACAGATGGCTGAAGTGGATCCATGCAGGATATAATAAAAGTACAGTTTTGTACCTACCATAAATGTAGATGTCAGATAGGTATGCATCTGCAGTCATCACATATGGGTTGTCCTGCCTCAGGCAGCCCTTCGGTCGGCCGGATTCCAAAGTCTGGGTCTGGCCTCGGCTGATGTCAGAGCGTCTGGGGTATAAAAGCATCAGCCGACGCCATCTTCCTCAGTTTTTCTTGCCCCAGATGCCAGGTGCCCTCTAGGAAGGCTAAATTTGGAGAAATGCAATAAAATTCCAAATATTTATATATATATATATATATATATATATATATATATATATATATATATATACAACCAAATACACCATAATAGATCCCCCAGCTAGCTAATAGAGGGGTAAGCACCCTAGGAGTACCACAGAGGGGAAGGAGGGAGGGTAAACCTGACTGCAGATGCATACCTATCTGATATCTACATTTATGGTAGGTACAAAACTGTACTATGTCCTTCAAGGATGCATCTGCAGTCATCACATATGGGTAGAATACCATAGCCAATCTGGGGGTGGAGGAACTAAGTAAAGGATGGTGTAGCTAAAATACCCTGCAGGACTGCCGTAGCAAAGCCTGCTCTGGATCTGGAGTATAAATGTAAATTGTAATGCTTGGCAAATGTATGCACGGAGCTCCATGTAGCAGCTTCTAAAATGTCCTTGGTAGCCAGCCCTCTTAGGAAGGCTGTGGCGGTGGCTGTGGCTCACGTGGAATGAGGTCTGATGTTTGCTGGCACAGTTTTTCCATGAAAGGAGTAACAAAAACGAATGCGATTTCCTATCCATTTTGAAATTGTCCGTTTGCAAATTGCTTTTCCTTGAACCCCAGCAGCATATGCTACAAACAACTGGTCAGTCTTTCTGTAACTTTTAGTTCTGTCCAAGTAGTTGCGCAATTGTCTGTGTATGTCCAGGGTGTGCAGAAGTTTCTCCCCTTTATTTTGTGGTTTTGGGAAGAATGTAGGCAAGTAAATTGCTTGGTTCAAGGATACCCTGGATACCACCTTTGGCATAAATGTAGGATTGGTTCTCAAAGAAACTCTGTCTTGATGAAAGATAAGAAATGGCTGCACTGCCATTAAAGCTTGCAACTCAGATACTCTTCTTGCTGAGGTTATGGCCAGAAGGAATGCAGTTTTCCAAGACAGAAACTGTAGATCCGCCGATGCTGCTGGTTCAAAGGGAGGAAGTGTTAGTTTTTCCAACACAAAGTTAAGGTCCCAATTAGGTAGAGGTGGTTTCCTTGGAGGACTGATGTTTTTGATTCCTCTTAAAAACTGTCTTAGGAGAGGATGCGAGAAGACAGGTGGATTAACATTGTATTCTGCTGAGATTGCTGAGGCATGTATCTTAATGGAAGAGTAAGACAGGCCATTGTGGAACAATTCTGCCAAGTATTCCAGTATATGTGCCATGCTCATCACTCTCACATCTAGGCCTTTTGTTGTGTTCCAAGTGTGAAATCTTTTCCATTTTGCTGAATATGCCTTCCTTGTGGAAGGCCGGCGAGCTTCCATAATAATATCCTTCACTCTCTGGGATAGGTTATCCTGAGGAGGAGTCATGGTATTCTCCAGGCAGTTAGCTGCAAGGTTTTCAGGTTGGAATGCAGCGTCTTGAAATTGTGCTGCGTCAGTAGAAGTGGCCATAGGGGGAGAGGCCACGGTCTCGTCTGTGACATGCTCTTTAACAGTGGGTACCAATGCTGTCTTGGCCAATTTGGGGCTATCAGAATCACTCTTGGCTGCTCTGCCCTGATCTTCAGTAAAACCTTGGTAATTAATGGGAGAGGTGGAAAAGCATAGACTGTTAGAGCTTTCCAGCTGAAAGAGAGAGCGTCCACTTTCCATGCTTGAGGGTGATATGTCCTTGAGCAGAATGTCTTCAGTTGATGATTGTGGGGGGAAGCGAACAGATCTATTTCTGGCCTTCCCAATGATTGTGTTACGAGTAAGATGATGTCTGGGTGCAGCATCCATTCGTGTGCATCCATGGTAGTTCTGCTTAAGCTGTCTGCCAGTATACTGTCTTTCCCTGGCACGAACTGGGACTGCAGCTGTATATTGAGTTTCAAGGAAAGTTCCCATAGATTCATTGCCAGTCTGCATAGAGGGTAGGAATGGGTGCCTCCTTGCTTGTTTATGTACCACATAACAGTGGTGTTGTCTGTCCTTATGAGCAGGTGGCCTTGATGAAGTAAAGGTTTGAAGGCCTCGATTGCGTGCATCACTGCCAGCATTTCTTTTTGGTTTATGTGCATGTGCAGCTCTCTCTGTGACCATAGCCCTTGGATACATCTGCCCTCCATGTGTGCTCCCCAACCTTGGTCTGAAGCGTCTGTGGTGATGGTTTGGTTTTCTCTTGGTTTGCTGAAGGACAATCCGCTGTTCAACTGGCAGGCTTGAGCCCACCACAGAAATTCCTTCTGAAGGCATGGATTCAGTGGGATCAAGGTTTCTAGGCTGTGACTGTGCTGATTCCATACACTCCTTAGGTACCATTGTAATTTTCTCATATGCAGCCTTGCTTGTGGAATCAGAAGAATGCAAGATGCCATGTAACCCAGGGCCTGCAGGATTTTCCTTGCAGTTAGCTGAGTTTGTCTTGTCAGATTCTTGAAATAATCCGGTAGTTGTTTTTGCTTTTCTTCTGTGAGAAAGGCCATTTGGGTGGTTGTGTCTAGATCCGCACCCAGAAAGGTTATTCTTTGGGATGGAACAAGTCTTGATTTTTGGATGTTGACTGTATATCCCAAGGCCTGTAGTAGGTGGATGGCATATTCCAAGTCCTTTAACAGAATTTTCTTGTTGTCCGCTTGTATAAGGCAGTCGTCCAGGTATGGGTAGATTTGAATCCCCTGAAGTCTGCAGTGTGCAATTACTGATGCCAGGCATTTCGTGAATACTCTGGGCGCAGTAGATAAGCCAAAGGGAAATGCTGAAAATTGATAATGCTCTGGCCCTGCAAGAAATCTGAGGTGTCTTCTGCAACATTGTCGAATAGGGACATGCAGGTATGCCTCCTTGAGGTCCAGAGTCACCAGCCAAGACCCCTTGCCCAGCATGGGAAGGAGTTGCTGTAGAGTCAGCATTTTGAATTTTGGCACAATGAGGTAAGTATTCAGTGCGGACAAGTCGAGAATAGGCCTCCATTGACTTTCTTTTCTTGGAACAAGGAATAATCTGGAGTAAAATCCTTGGCCTTGTTCTGAAATAGGTACCTTTTCTATGGCTTTCATTTGTATTAATTTGGTAATTTGCTTCAACGCCTCTGCCCTCTGATTTGGTGGCAGGTCTGGCATTCCTTTTCTTTTTGGCAATGTGTGAAAATGGAACCTGTATCCTTTGTCTATTATCTGCAGTGTCCATGCGTCCCTTGTAATGCTGTGCCAATTCTTTGAGAATAAAGAAAGCTTTCCGCCCAAAGATGCTTCTAATTGAGCCCTGGTCGGCGGAGTCAAAATAAAGTCATTGAGTCTGTCCTGGTGTAGCAGTTGTGGTTCCTGCACTGCCTCTCTGGTTGGGAGGCTGCCACTGATGTCCTCTGTAGGAGCCTCTAGCTTGCCCTCTCTACCTCTGGCACGCCTATTCCTGCCTCTCTGGGATCTGTCTGAGTCCGGAAAGGACCAATTCTTAGTAGGCCAATTTCTGCTGAATCTCGGTGGTTGGACTTGCAGAAAGTCTTTGACTGTTTGCACAGATTTTGCCTTTTCTTCAAATTTCTTTAAGGCCTCTTGAGCCGTGGAACCAAATATTTTTTGCTTTTCCATAGGAGCATCCAAAAGCTTAGCTTTAACATGGTCTGGTAAAGACTGTTCCTTCAGCCAGGCATGCCTCCGTATACCTGCACCTGTCATAGCTGACCTACATGAAGCTTCCAATGCATCATAGCCACACTGCAAGAAATGGTTACTAACCTGCTGGGAGTTATGCACCAGATCCTGTAGGGATTTGCGATCAAGGGGTTCAGAAGAGGACAGTTTCTTATGCAATTCCTCTAACAAATACTCTTGGTACTGTATCATATGAAATTGACAATTTAATGCCCTCATGGAAAGAGTTGCAGAAGTATACACTTTCTTACCCCATCTCTCTAAAGCTCTGGATTCCCTTTCAGAGGATAGGGGATTTCTAGCAGTGGCAGCTGCAACCCCCTTTGGGCCCTGGGAAATAGTTTCTGGATCAGCAGAGTGGGCCTTGTACAGGTGTAGATGTGAATCCGGGACCCTGTAGTACCTATCAGGTTTGGCAGGTGCCGGAGGGAGAGAGTCAGGGGCTGTACTAGCATCAGAGTACACATCATCAATAACATTCAAAACAGGAGGTATAGCTAAAGGCCTATGCTGAGGTAAATGTAAAAAGGTCCTTAATCTCTTTCTGGAATCAGAGAATTCCTGACCCTGCCATTGAAAATGTTCTCTCAGAGTGTAGTGTCTCTCCAAAGGAAAACTCTTCAGGAGGGGAGGCCGAGGGAATAGATTCTTCAGCATCAGAATCCTCGTAGGCCGAATAAGCCTCCTCCTGGGAGTCTGACAGAGCAGAGCCGTCCGAGGACTCATCTGAGGAGTGGTGGTCAGAGGGCTCAACCCTGGGCCTTTTGCCTGGAGGAGGTTGAGAGCCCCTGTCCGGATGAGGCTGAGAACCTCTAATTAATGAGGTAAGATCCTCTGCTAGGCTAAGAATCTGTGAGCCAGTAGAAGGTCTGAGAGAGGAAACCTTGGGAGGCAAAGCTTTAGTAAGTTTAGCAGCTTTAGCCCTAGAAAAAGCCTTAATGGACATGGATGCAGGGGGTCTGGCTGCCCCACGTGCAGGAGTAGACTTGTCTAAAGGAATGGTGTTGGAAGGTTCCTGGACACCGGTTTCAATAGGTAATTCAGTAACCGCCTCGGCCGAGGCCTCCAGGGCCGAGGTAGTCGGTTGTGCGATTTCAGTAATAGGAAGTACCAAGGACTCTGTTTCAGCAGAGACCGAGACACTCGCGGTAGGCCTGACCGTGGTTTCAGCCGAAACCGCGGCCCGTGTGTGTCGGTCCTTGTCCTTCCGTTTTTTAACTAAATGCGAAGTCGGAGTCTCCGACGGCATTTTGTAAGCAAAACTAGCCCCAAAGAATTCCTCTGCAAACTCCGACCAACGTCTAAGAGTTCATCGGTTGAAGGAAGCACAGGCTGAACAGGCCGAGACGTCGTGGTCTGGGCCTAGGCAAGGGAGGCAGTAAGAGTGGAAATCCTTATGAGGTATTTGTTTCCCACAAATTAAACAATTATTAACTTTATCTGACATCGGCTGAGGCAAGAAAGAGTCCCCAACAGGGTACTTAGCTTTTTTGAAGTCTCCGGTAGCTGAATCACAGGAGCTGGCCGACCGGCACTTGTGAACTGCTTCTGCTTCGGGCACCATGCAGCAAGAAAGACTGAGGAAGATGGCGTCGGCTGATGCTTTTATACCCCAGACGCTCTGACGTCGCGGAAGGTGCGACATCAGCCGAGGCTAGACCCAGACTTTGGTATCCGGCCGACCGAAGGGCTGCCTGAGGCAGGACAACCCATATGTGATGACTGCAGATGCATCCTTGAAGGACATCTGAAACATTCCAGCCACCATCAATAAATGAACAGCAGCACATATATATATATATATATATATATATGGATCTAGGACTGTTAAATGAAACTTCAACAGTCCGAATCCAACATCACCGAACACACTTTAATGAAAGTGCTTTTACCGAAAAAGCACTTTCGCTAAAGTGCATTAAAAAAAAAAGAAAAGAAAAAAAAAATATTTATGCAGGGGGGGGCAAGCCCCCTGCACCCCCCCCACTTTAATATTCTCACACAAAGATCACACTACAGTGGGGAAAAGAAAAAAATTCCCTTATCCGCACCGTAGTACGATCTCCACAACAGTCATTCCCCCACAACTCCCTCTACCAGCAGGCATACTTCCATGAAAGTGCTTCTTCGGTGAAAAGCACTTTCGCAAAAGTATGCCCGGTCATTTATTTTATATATATATATATATATATATATATATATATATATATATATATATATATATATATATATATATATATACACACACACACACATATATATACATACACACACACACACACACACACACACACACAGGGTCTTATACTCTTTCCCCCGCCAAAATATGCATTAGGACTTATTATCAGGGGATGCCTTATTTAACCCCCCCCGCCGTACAACAATAGACATTTATTCATGTACACAAATCAACATTTATTCATGTACACAAATCGACATTTATTCACGTACAAAAATCAATATTTATTCATGTACACAAACTGACATTTATTTGGCACTTTTCTGTTATTGGGCAACAGTTCTAAGTAACGCAGTAACAGTTGTGTGAGAATTCTACACAAACAGTGCAACAAACATTTCAACTTCAGAATATCTACACCTTGGTAAATCAACAAAGAAAAAAAGCACCAAACTAACAAACACTCTTGAAGGCATCTGGTGCACAAAAACAAATCTGCAACTGAAAACGTTAAGCTGTTTTTAATAAACACACTTGCTTTTCGTCCGGAAGCAGTCCGGACTTCTTCAGACAAATTAAAACATTTAAAACTGGTACACTGAAGTACTCAATCTAACACATCACATGGCCTAGAACGCCCAATCTTTAAAAATCTAATAAATCATCGATTAAAAAAAGGAGTTTCCACATCCACAAAGTTCGCCCTATGACAACATTTTCAAACATAAAAAGAACTTCAGTCAACTTAATGCATTCAAAAGTGCTAATTATGAATTGACCTTATTATATTTAAAACCACTTTCCCCAAAATGGAAAGAGTTACACTTAAGAAGAATGACAATTCATAGCAGCCAAACGTCTACTGAATGAAACCAGCCTCCTAGTTAAAATATTAGCTACCACTGAATTTCATTTTCAACTATGCGCACAGAAACCTCTGCTATACGATCTCAACATATACTTTAGGTTAATACATCAAGCCTCTAAAAGCTGTCAGCTACTTACGATGGGTTAAGATTGTATTTACCATGATTATCTCCACTTTTATATATTCCGAACAGTTTTTATACTTGGCATTTGGCAGTCTGTGGTTACCAAACTCATGCTGCATAGCAAGGAGCTCTTAACCATGCCCCTGACTCACGCAATGTTTTTGTTCACAACTGTGCACAATAAAAGGGGCATATAGGTCAAATTCAAAACCTTCCCCAAGTGAATATTTAGAAAATGCAAATAAATATTACATGCAACTACATTGCAATAATCAAACATCACTGCTAGAATACTTAGAAACAATTACAGTTAAACAGTATAATGGAATATAAGAATCAACTAAGGGGAAACCCTAGACTAATTCTCACTACTCAACTACAGGAACGCATTAAACCAGAACCACGCTACTTCTAATCAATAACATAAGACAAAATCACCCGCTCCCTTATATAACTCTCACTAAGGCAATGCAGCACAGGTTACATCCCAATATTATTCTATTTATTAGTTTTATTTTAACTGGGAATAAATTGCTTACTATTACATGTCATTTACTTAAGCATTTAACATGCGAAGTTGGCATGCTACATTACAATTACTATATTATATACGTTCAATCGTCTTTTGGACACCAGAGCAACTGCCTATCGCTAGGGGTTCAACAAAAGTTAACTCATTTTATCTGGCTAAACTTTTTAACTTTAGTATACTCTAATGGAACATGTATCATTCAGGCCAGGAAACTTGCAGGCATTCAATTTAATTTGCAAGAGTAATTCAAGATCCTGCAGTTTCAACCCCTCAGGGCCCCCCCCCTCTTATGTCATGTGTTATTTGATCAATAACCAAATATTTAAATGTGTGATTGTTCTTTCTAGAAATATGCTTCGCTAATGCATTGCCCAGTTTCCCTTTACTTATTGCACACTGGTGCTCATATATACATTCACGGAACTTTTGTTCCGTCTTACCAATATAGTAAAGCTGGGCAATACTGGCACTTGGCGAAGTAAATTACACACCCAGAATTACAATTAAATTTATTCCAAATCCTATAGGTTACACTTCCGATACTGAATGATGATGTTACTTCCACACACCTGTAATATCTACAGGTTTCACATTTAAAAATACCCTTTTTTTTGGGCTATTTCTTTTTAAACTCTAATACGTTCTTCAAATTGGGTCCTCTTAAAAATCATCCTTGGTGGGCCCCCTACTTTCTGGGATAAATCAAAATCACTGATAATTAAATCCCAATTCTTATCCAAGATGTGCCTTACCATGTCACTATCTACACTAAACATAGTGGTTAGACTCAAGGAGAAACTCGATTCATTGGGTCGTTTTATGATGCCAGGGCTTAATTTGTTACTACTGGTGGAATACGTAATGCTGGGAATTGACAGAATGGGGGAAAATATTCCCCTCATCACTTTTACTCTAATTTCACTGATCAAGGAATTGATTTTGCTGAATAGCCCTTACTGAGGAACATCCCCTTCAATGTCAAGCATTCCAACTGGAATTCATCCTCAAGTGTGACTATCCTGGCCGCTCTTACTAACTGGCCTTTAACGACTGATCGTTTTTGATGATAGGAGTGACTGCTGGTAAAATGGAGGAAGGAATTAGAGTAAGTGCTCTTCCTATATATTTTAGACACACAACCCCGGTTGGAGACATCTTTCCTCAAGGAGACATCTAAACAGTTAATCTCCTCCTTACTAAAATTTGAAGGTGAATTTTAAGAAGTTAGTTGTGCTGTCAAAGTATTCAACTAGCCCCATTGCCTTATCTAGGTCACCCTTTATGGTGATGAAGATGTCATCCGGAAACCTAGTATAGAAAATAATTTCCTTCCTGATGTTATTTACCTTGAAGATTAATTCTGATTCTAGTGAGCCATAGGTTCATAGGTAGGTACGAGGCTATCATCCCGAGGGCCAACGCATGCCTAGCCAACAGTGTATTGGCTTTCGCCACCCATGTAGTGTTAAATTCCTGCCCCTCTATCGAGTAGACCCCCAGACATAATTCCAGGGGTGAATTTCCTATCACCCATCCACTTATCATGTTTTTTTTTGAAGAGTGCTAATGATGAGCTCTGCTTGATGTAGATGGGAATTTTGTTCCAGAGCATGGGAAGTCTCTGGGACAAGAATTTATCCCTCCAGCATGTCCTATTTAATATTGTGGTGAGGTTTAGGTCCCTAGAGCGTGGAGCTCAGGGAGATTGGGATTTCATTAAGTGGAGCACATCCATAAATTCTGGGTTTGACATGGCTTTGTATGTTAGACAGAGGTCTCCTCGGAGTAAGCTGTAGGCAACAGAGCAGAGTTGGAGTTTCTTGAGTCGGTCGGCATAGAGCAACTGTTTGAAGCCATCAATCCTCTTGGTGAGGTACTTTTGGGGCCTCTCCAGTTGTTGTAAGTGTCTTGTGAGGTACATCCCAAAAGGGGCATTGTATTCAATGAGGGGTCTGATAACTGATGCATAGAGGGGGACAATGACTTCCTTATTTCTAGATGCAAATCCTTTTGTGATTAGGTGGGCCACGTAGAAATATTTTCTGACCACTGTGGCAATGTGGTTATTGAAGGAGAGGTTACTATCCACTTTGGTCCCAAGGCCTCACTTTCTGTGTTAAGTGAACTTCCCCCTATATGGCAATTCATGGGTACCATGTTCCAAAGGGAATAACAATGCACTTTTTGGCATTTAGCTTGAGGCCATGATTTTGACACCAGGTGTCTGTCTTGGTGAGGCCCTTTCGCAGGATGTCTACTTCGGCAGGGGAATCGATAATGGCACGCAGTTTGCAGTCATCTGCAAACTTGGTTAGCCACAGACCCTCAGTCTTCGCTTGCACTTCGGAGTAGTATATACCAAACAGGAGAGGTTCCAAGACTGAACCCTGGGGCACTCCACTTGTCACTGGTTTAGTCAGATCTGGAGTCTGCAACTCTCATTGTGTGGATTCTGTCCGTGAGCCAGTTGGCCACCCATCTCGTGATGTAAGGGTTTATGTTAAGGTTGATGAGTTTATCTATGATTCCTGAATGGGGGGATAGTGTCAAGGTCCAGGTAGGCTGTGTGGACCACCTTGCCCTCGTCTATGGCCTTGGTAATTATTTCAAATAAGTCTGCCAGGTTTAGGAGACGTGAGCTACCTTTCACAAATCCGAATTGGGTAGCATCCAAAGTTTGGAGGTTACCAATGTCTTTATGAGTTCCATGATGATATGCTCCATGGCCTTGCAGACCAGGCTTGTCAGGCTAATAGGTTGAAAGTTCCCGGGGTCTGTGATGGTTCCTCCTTTGTGGAATGGGATAATCGTTGCTGTGTGCCATTCTGTGGGCACACAGTCAGTGGTGAGACTGTGATTGAACATGGAGTTTAGGTGGGGAACTAGTTCCTTTTGGAGTTTGTGTAAGACGCAGTCTGGGATGTTGTCCGGTCCCATGGATGCTGTGTTTTTGGCTTTAGAGAGTGCCGTTTTTACCTGCGTGTTTGTGACTGACAGGGCTCTACAACCATCTGGTATAGTTATAGGCCCTTTGTGGGGTGAGGGAGGCATAAAGTTTGCACTGAACCTATCTGCCAAGATGTTGGCAATATCAGTTGGCTCTGTATATTTTGCTCCATTCTGTTGTAGCTCTGTGCAGATCGGGATGTTGCCATGGAGATTCTTGACATAGCTAAAGAATGCCTTGTGGTTGTCTTTCGTATCCGTGGCAATATTTCTTTCAAAATTAGCTTTGGAGGATTTAATGAGATCTTAGTTTCTTACTGAGGCCTGTCAGTGAGTTCCTCCATACCTGGGTTTTTACTCTCTTTTGCAACAGTTTCTTCCTTCTGTTAAAGAGTTTGTTAATGGCAGGGGACCACCAGATCAGCTTCCATTTTTTGGAGGATAGCGTCTTGGTTTTGTTGTGGATAGCACAACCCATGCACTCATGCAGGTGCTTGCAGAGTGCATTTGTGTAGGATTCAGCAGTCGTGAATGTATTGGCTGTATTATCCATCTGCGGGGGTGTCGCGAAGTTAACCACCTCAGTTTTGAGTAGCGTGAAGTTAGCTTTGGAGAATTTTTTTTACAATGGTTTCCTTGTGTGGGGGTGGGGTCGGGATGTGGATATCTAGGGTGATTAGTTTATGGCCTGATCTAAGAAGCGAAGAGTTGATCTCAGGCATTGAACACCGGTCACCCATGCTGGTAATGATCAGGTCCAGAATACTGTTGCACCTGGTGGGGGTGTTGACAAGTTGATCCAGGGCATTACAGTTTATAAATTCCAGGAATCTTTGAGCAAGGAGATTAGTACAAGAGTAGTTTTCCCAGTTTATGTTAGGGTAGTTGAAATCGCCCATTGTTATGGTATTTGGTTGGACTTGCATTTTTTCCAATGTCCCCAGGAACGAGGAGTGAGGGTCCTGGGTCATGGTGGAGGATCTATAACAAGCTACTATTTGGAATGCATTTTTGCCCAGAGTTAGTTGCACTTGGATGACTTCGGAGGCATCGTGTTTTGCAACTAGCCTGGAGGTGTGGATGTCCTTGATGAAGATGGACATACCTCTGCCCTTCGTGTTTCGGTCTGGGTTTTGTGGCCGAAACGTGTGGTATGAATTGTAGCCTGGTAGTGCTGGGGTGCTCTCGGGAGCCTTGAACCAGGTCTCAGTCACTGCACAGACATCGATGTTCTCCATTTTGAGTTGTGTCGCACTACTTTTTGCAAATAAAATTCTTGGTCAAAAAGGAAAAAGTGATTAGTCAAGATCAAGTCTAATAAGTCGGTCATCAATTCAATCTCACTATTAGTTGCGCCCCGTCTAATCAACGTAGTCTTGATCCATTCAATACCTTCTTGATGTGGGATTGAGGTATACAGATCCTCAACATCTATCATAAGGAAACCATGGTCTTCCTCAAACTGTAGTTGATCAATTTTCTGTAGGCAAGACCACGAGTCCCTACAAATCTGTTTCTCATGGATCAGGTACTTTTTCAAGACATCTACCATTTTGGCACAATGATAGGTGATCGAATTTCTAGCATCAACCAATGGTCTCATTGGTGGATTGTTCAAATCCTTATGGATTTTGGGAATCCCGAATAAGATAGGCATTCGGGGAAAGGGAATGCACAAATAATTATAACTGGTTACATCGATTCTCCCTTCTATGAATAATTCCTCTATATGGCCCCTTATATGTTGTTGGGCAACATTTAATTCATTTAAGGAGACTTTCTGATAGGCTTCTGTTGCTAATATGTCATGCATGCATGCATGCTGTATAATCCCAATTATCATTTACTGCCAATCCACCACCTTTATCAGGTTTGCTCACCCTGACATCTGCTACTCTTAAATTTAACGCCTCCCATTCCTGTCTGGTCACATTTGATTGATCATTCCCATTGAAATTCTTACTCCTAAATGTCTTACGAGCCATAGTTCGAAGGTCAAGTTCACACATTCTTTTAAAGGCCTGTAAAGTAAGGATGATTAAATGTGCTACCTATAGCCAAGGGGTTCCTTACCATATTACAATTCTCCCCAACGAGGGCTTTCAAATTTAACTTCCTTATATAACATTTGAAGTCCACAATTGTTCTTGGAAGATTCATCCTCAACTTGGGGACAAACGTATACTCTTTGGCTAACAACTCAACCAGTTCTGATGCAACACAGGCTGAAGAATAATTAAAGATCTTAAAATCTTCAGTGGAATTTGTGATGATGTTCAGTTTATTGTTTACATGCTTACATTTGATTTCTCTGCTTGGGTACAGCCCCCAGTTGTTTGGATTCGATAAAATTTGAGTTGTTCTGCCACTTGACCCCACCTGCTAAGTTCGAATTATAACCCTGATTCCTGATTCTATCACTCCTTCTAACTGGATTATGCTCCTGGCCCTCATCAAGTCCATCACCCGAGCCCACATCCAGATGAATGTTAGGATCATTGATGGCCTGTTCAGTGCCCAAATTGTTCTTATTAGGCTGCCATACCTGTGCAGCTGCTGGTGCTGGACATACTGTGTCTGCATCATAGGCTAACCTATCCCTTTGGAGGTTTTTCACCTTAATTGCCTTTAGCTTACTCAGGTATTGGTCAATACTTGTAAATATTCTTGCATAATCAAATTTATACCTGGCAAAAGCTTGATCAGTTCTAATATCATTATCCAATACAGTGACTTCCGATGAGATTCCATCTGCCCATAGAGTATAATGTTTCACTATCAACTCCATAAGTTCAAACCCGTTTGTCGAACTGCAACAATTCCAAGTGGAATGGTGAATTGTCTTAGAGTCCTGTTGGATATTGTACCTTCCGTAACCCCTTCGGGACTATACGCTGCTTTAGACACTCTTTGAAATATTCAGTTTCCAATTGAAGTTTCTTAACTTTTATCAGCTTACGATCCAAGCTGTTGAGTTTATCAGTTTTAGGCATTGGTACGTCCTGCTTCAAACAGCCTCCATATCTACACCTTGGCTTTCACAGTGCAATATTTCACGCATAACAGAGAGTACAGAAAAATCTCAATACATGTGTACTGGAAGAGGGGAATAAAACTGAAAGCAGAACCAATCCATTCTGTTGCCCCCGATAACGGAAAAGTTATTTAGATACAGTCATGTCATACTTTCTGGAACATTGTCATAAGTCTCCAACCCTTGAATTCCGGCCTGAATTTGTTGCAATTCCATTTCCTGTAGAACCATTGGCCCCAATCTGTTATGCCTAGTAACAGAGCTCTCCTAAAATGAGCACTGCTTGTCCAAGTAGCCTGCTCGTACTGCATTGGCAACACAGCTGTCAGTGATTTTATCCCATGAATTTTTCACCCAAGTCATGACGTCTTGCAGGCTAGGCTTCACAAAGTTTCCATGCTGATTTCTCTCCATTCTATTTTCTATGTGATCACTGAGTTCCATGTGCAAATGGTCCTTGAATGGCTTGTTTATTGCAATATCAAAGAGTCTGGAGATAGGCAGTCATTCTTGTGGGAATCATTATTTGATCTATTCTTCTCCGTGCAAGTAATTTCTTCATGTCTTTAGCGTGGAGAGTGCTGGCTGAATCCCAGACTAGCAGACCTCTTTCGCCACCTCGCAAAACAAGTGGCAGCATTACATCTTACACTTCCTTATAACTGCTTGTGTGCAGTAGGCTTTTTTGGTTTCAAGAATGTAAATGCCTGAAACATTCAATCTCATCTTTCTTGCCCTTACTAATGATTAGAGGTGGAGTTTTCTTTCCATCTAGACGAATTGCCTTAATACAGGTAAAACTTGCACTCTCGTAATGAGTGGAGGGAATGTAGATTGACGAGGCACCCCTCTGATCAATTGTTTGAGATCCTTGGCCCATAAACACTGCAGTTTTATCCACAGCAATCATGGTGGATAGTTGGTATTTAGAAAAGTCGATGCCATCAACAAAGGACTTGAATGCAAGTGCACGTTTAATAACTTCCGTATCTTCCAGCTTGAACAGTGTTGTTGATCTTCTTAGAGACTGTTCATATCGCTCAAGGAAGCCATCCAGCCAATGTTGTGATGCTTTGAATTCTTCTGGGGATATTTCTAACTGTGGTGCCATTGCAAGGGCACATGCTTGAATATCAGCCCTGTGCACAACCAAAGCCTTTGCTCTCCTGTTAGCAATCCACTCAAAGATGATGTCTTCCAGCTCAAGAAATAATGGTTGCCAATTTGATCCACACTTGCACTTCTTAGCATTTCCCTCGCCAGCCTGCTGACAGAGGTTATTGTACGCTGCGCGCCATTTTTGGACCATTCGGAAATCTAATTTCTTCTCTTTGCATAAAGCCATCAGATTCTTTCCCCGGGTGTCCTCCACAATTCCTTTCTTGTACTCGATGGAATAGCTCTTTGTTCTTGCACTCATCTTGTCTGGGGGGGGGGGGGGGGTAATTGAAGACTTACAACACAGGAGTGGCAACACAAAATGGCGACAGTTAAGAAGATACAACCACAGCTGTTCATTATCATGTGCGTGCGCTTTACGCACGTCTGTTCTTTGACCAAAGTACAACTGCAAGTGTTTATGGGCAAAGTATCTCAACCATCAAGTGTGAGTGATGATTAGGGTTACAGTAAGAATCGTGGAGGACTCCCAGGGAAAGAACCTTAAGACTTTCTGCAAAGAGAAGAAGTTGGGTGCCTGAATGGTCTGAAAATGGCGAGCAGAGTACGATAACCTCAGTCAACGGGTGTCAATCATAATATTTTATAATTCAACACGTTTGTTGTGTGTTGTTGATCTTAACTAGGGCTTATATTTGGGGTAGGGCTTATATCATGACCACCCTGGAAAACCATGCTAGGCCTTATTCTCTGGTTAGGTCTTATTTTCGAAGAAATATGGTGTATAAATATAAATATATATAAATATATATATATATATATATATATATATATATATATATATATATATATATATATATATAGATATATATATAGATAGATATAGATATATATACAGATATATATATACACACACACATACACACACATATATATATATACACACACACATAATATACATATGTATACACACACACACACACACACACACACACACACACACACACACACACACACACACACACACACACACACACACACACACAAAATATGCAAGGAAATGTTTTTTCTATGGGCAAGCACTCCTGCATCCCTCATGTGGGGGATGCTGCACCCCACACTGCCCTAATTTCACACAACAAACAAAGGGTAAACACCATACAATAAAAACAGTTTGTGATCCCAGTCTGCAAATTCTGCTGTTTTAATGTTAACATCTGAACTGTACCAACAGTTCAAAAAGCGAAACATCACATTAAAATATCCAACTAGAACTACATGTAGGCCAGTTATATTTCTTTATTTTTCTTTGTTAACTGGGAAAGGTCCAGCTAGGTAAAACCCGTTTTCAGTGGAAGCCTGGAGATAAGAGCTCGACAGTTTAAGTTACACGATGCACTTTTACAATTATTGAATTGAAAAATAAAATACAATAATGGTTAATGTATTTATGGCATGATGGCTAAAGGGAAAAGATCAAACTGGGGTGTTTTTGAGGTTAGTAATAATTAACTATACCCAATTTAGAAAAGGACAAATACTGCAGAAGACAGACTCAAATTTAAAGCAATGGTCACTGCAACTGCAGTTTACAAACAGCTAGAGAAGTCTTGTCTAGTGGAAGATAAATTGCCACAGCAATTTGGATTGAACTGCCTGTGATGGAACAGGCATGTAAATCCCACTCAATGCAACGAAACATGCAGTGAGGGAGGGATACAGCTTTTTAAATACTTGAATGCAACATTTAGCACTGCTCAATCATTCTTCTACAGGCAAATGCCAAACATTTAAACAGTACCAGTTCAAGGCACAGAACTAAGTTCATAAACAAAACTATAAGCCATTAGCATTTAAAACTAAACAATGTTCTTTACTTGAAATAAACAAAATAGAGCATTTCACTTTAAAAGTAAATATGCAAAGAACTGGAACAATCCTGCAAAAGAAATGTAAAATATCTTATCAGACAAATTAAGTATTATCTAGTCTAAATCCTAGCTTATTTTACCTAATGAGGCGTAGCGGTTAGCGTTGTCGCTTCACAGCAAGAGATTCTCCTGTTCAATTCTCGGCTGGAGCGCCTTCTGTGCGGCGTCGGCATGTCCTTCCCACAGTCAAGTGAATCTAAAAGACATGCAGGTAGGTGCGAGCATGTGTGGGTGTGCCTTCTTTTAAGGTTGGGCGACGGGCTGGCAACTCTACACCGTAAAAATTCACTGCCAATCATAAGCAGACCGGTGATCCTCTGTGGCGACCCCTAACCGGGAAAAGCCGAAAGACAGTTTACATATTGCGCCCTATCAGTATCTTTCAAAGTCAAAGTATGTAAAGTTCCTTCAAGCAGCTCTGTCTCACTGCATACATGTTCATATGTGCAGATATAGTGTTTAGGCCATTCGGCCATCAGACAACACTGATTCCTCAACATACGGCATGTAAACCTTATCACCCACCCAAATTTCCAGGTTCCTTTTAAAACTACCAAAACTACTTAAATTACTTAAGCTTATAGGTAAGATTGCCCCAAAGTCTAAGTTTAACAACAATTAACTGCTCTCTGTACTAATGCTTGTGCATTTTAATACAACTAGTAACCTCAATGCTATATATACTTTGTAATACAGGGTCATAAAAAATCGTACATGCTATCAACAACTTTCCACATATATACCTATAAAGTACAGTTGTGTACACTTACCATAAATGTAGATGTTTGAGTGTATTCACTATTGCAGTCATTACATTTGGGTAATCTGCTAGCAGGTTGCCCTCAGTCGGCCTGATTAACAAAGTCTTGGGTTCTGCATGGGTTGCTGTCCCTTCTTCCATGACGTCAGGTCGTCAGGGGTATAAAACATGCAGCCGACGCCATTACATCAGTTTTTCTTGCCCCAGATGTCAGGTGCCCCCCAAATGGGGAGCAAATAAAATTAAAAACACAAAAATATACCTCCAACCAAAAGCAAATACATCAAAAAGGCTTTTAAGCATCGTAAAAGAAAGTAGAGATATAGTAAGAGAAAAACAGGGGGCTGGAGGGAGGGTAACCAGGACTGCAACAGTGAATACACTCGGAACATCTACATTTATGGCAAGTGTACACAACTGTACTATGTTCTTCGTGTTTCACTTTTGCACTCATTACCTTTGGGTAGATTTCCAAAGCTATGGTTGGGAGGATGGATTTATACAGCATTAGGACCAGTTATAAGGCCCTGCAAGACTGCAGTGGCAAAGCCAGCTCTGGATTTAAAGAAAATTGTAAGTGATAATGCTTGGTGAAAGTATGCACTGAACTCCAGGTAGCAGCTTCTAGAATATCCCTGGTAGGAACACCTCTGAGAAAGGTTGCAGAAGTAGATGCAGCCCTGCTGGAATGAAATTTGATCCCCCTGGGGATAGGTTTTCCATGGTACTTATAGCAGAAATTAATGCAATGTTTTTTTCCCTTAATAGTTTGTAAGGGTTTATATTTCAGTTGTTGTGTATACACACTCACTAGTTTTGAACATAAACAACATCCTATGCGTATTGTATTGCATTATACACATATTTGGATTATATTGCTTTTGTAATAGTAGGTTTTTTCATTATTATTATTATTAGTATTATTATTATGATTATATTATTTTTATTTTTAGCTATTACCATGGTTTTATTATATTATATTACATTATATTTCGTACATACACAAATATGTAGGCATTTGAGACAATAAGGCTTTTTATGCAACTAGTGAAGGGTGTATGCCTACCTAATATGCCTTACATAGTAGTAGTTGATAAGAGCATATATAATATATGTACTTAGATTGTTTTTAAACATTGTTGTTTAAAATCTTTTATTCTTAATTTTTAATATTTAATGTAAGTTTTTCAAAAAGGGTTGTGAGTTTGCTGTTAAGACAGTATAGGATTCACTGTCTAGTTTATATAAGGTATTTGGATGCTTAAACGAGCTGTTTTTAAACAACACTTAGAGTATGGGAATTTGAAGTAATTTAATTTAGATGTTGCTAATTGAATAATTGTTACCCTATTTAATGGGGAGTTGTCTGGTTATTCAGAGTTTTGTATTTCGTCTGAGGAAGGAAGGATACGAAGCCTTCCGAAAGTGCTTGTTTAAAATAAAAGTTCTAACATTGACACAGCTTGATTCCTGTCGCTCTATTTTACCTGTAATTTGGATTTTCAACAGTTACAGCTTTACATAAGTGGTAGCACGGGACTTTGCTTGTGTGCTCCCTCGGCTTTCTTGTGTTTCATTAGTTTGTTTGGCGTTTTTGGTTCCATCTCAGTTAAGTATTGCAAAATCTGAGGTAAATTGGGGGCTGCTGTGCTCATCCCTAAAGACTGGTTCCAGGCACAGAATCTTTTGCATTTGTCAGCATAAGATTTGCTAGTTCTAGGTCTTCTCGCATCCAAGATGGCATCCACCACAAGTTAGCTGAGGGATGCTAAGGGTGAATTTAAGTGATTAGCCAAGCTGCAAGGTTCAATGCTGGGGAGCTGAGGGTGCAGAATTTGGTTCTCCTGCTGAGACAGTAAGGAAGGTGTCTGAGGCAGGTGCCATGGAGATATTTGTGACACACTGTGCAGGAGTGGGTACCAGTGTTGGTGTGGCCATTCTAGAGCAATCAAAATCATTTTTGGTTTGTCCTGTTTGACTTTTAGCAGAACTTTGGAGAGCAGAGGCAGAGGGGGAAAGGCGTAGACTGATAGGTTTTTCCAGCTGAAGGACAGAGCATCCACTTTCCAGGCTTTTTTGTGAGGAGTCCTTGTGCAAAATTTGTCCAACTGGTAGTTCTGGGGGGAGGCAAATAGATATATGACTGGGCTCCCCCATTTGCGTGTCAACATGTTGAAAATCTGTGGTTCCAGTTTCCACTCATGTGGGTCCATGAGATTTCTGCTTAGTCCGTCTGCCAGTGTACTCAGTTTTCCTGGCAGGAATTGAGCTTGTAGTTGCACTTGGTAGCTCAAGGCCGTGTTCCACAATGTCATGGCTAGTCTGCAGAGGGGGTAGGAATGTATACCCCCCCCCTGCTTGTTTATGTACCACATAACCGTGGTGTTGTCCGTCTTTACCATTAGTTGGCCTGGATGAATGTAGTCCTTGAAGGCTGTCACAGCATTCTGTACAGCTAACACTTCTTTTTGATTGATATGTAGGTGCATTTGATTTGGGTTCCATTTGCCCTGAATGCACTTCCCTGTCAGGTGAGACCCCATGCATAATCTGATGTGTCTGTAGTTAGGGTTTGGGCGGCAGGAGGTAGTGTGAATGGCAGTCCCTTGTTTTAGTGGCAGGCCTCTGCTCACCATAGGAACTCCAGGCATAGGCAAGGTATAATAGGAATCATTGTTTCCACGCTGTGACAATGTTGACTCCATAGACTTTTTAAGTACCACTGAAGTTTCCTCATATGCAGTCTTGCATATGGAATTAGAAGAATGCAGGAGGCCATGAACCCCAAGGCTTGCAGTATTTGTCTTGCAGATAGCAGGATTTTTGTGGCCACTTGTTTGAAGTAAGTTACCAAATGAATTTGCTTTTCTGGCGTGAGGAAAGCCATCTGGGCAGTTGTATTCAAGCTTGCACCCAGGAATGTAATCTGCTGAGAGGGTACCAGTTGTGATTTCTTTTCGTTTATGGTGTACCCTAGACAAGTTAGAACCCTTTTTACAAACACTAGATGATTTAGAAGTATAGATTGGTTTTCTGCCTGAATTAGACAATCGTCCAGGTATGGACATATTTAAATATTTCTTTGCCTGCAAAATGCAATTACTGGAGCCAGGCACTTTGTGAATACCCTGGGCACAGTAGACAAGCCAAAGGGCAGTGCAGAGAACTGATAATGCAAGTAGCTGCTTTGAAGCGTAGGTATCTTCTGCAAGATTCCCTGATTGGGATATGCAGGTAAGCTTCTTTTAAATCTAGAGTTGCCAACCAGGCATCTTTGCCTAGCATAGGAAGTAACTGGTGAAGAGTTAGCATCTTGAATTTTGGAATGTCCAGAAAGGTGTTTAGAGTAGACAGGTCCAGAACTGGACGCCATGATTTGTCTTTTCTGGGTACCAGGAAAAGCCTGGAATAGAAACCTTGTCCCTTTTCCTCTTTTGGTACCGGCTGAATAGCCCCCATGTTTAGGAGGGAAAGTACTTGTTTCTGAGCCTCTGCCCACTGAATTGGGGACAGGTCTGGCCACCCGATTGGTGTTGGCAGTGTGGAAATGAAATCTGTATCCCTGGGACACTATATTTAAAACCCATTTATCCTGGGTTATGAGTTCCCAGTTTTTTGCATGAAGAGCAATCTTTCCCCCCAAAGGGGGGTAAAAGTTAAGTGCTTGGTAATTTTAAAGGAAAAGGCATTGAGACTGTTTACCATAGGGGGGTGTCTTGTTATTTCCAGATTTGGAAGTGGAGGTCCCCCATTGCTTAGTTCCGAGAGTCCCTTGGGACTGAAACATGGTGCTTTTGGTGTGTCTGGGTTTGGCTTGAGTGGATCTGGAAGGAGCTGGAAAGGACCAATTCTTAGTAGGCCAGTGCTTACTAAATCTTGGAGATTGCACTTGTAAGAAATATTTTATAGTTTGCATAGATTTAGCTTTATCTTCCATCTTTTTTAGAACTTCTTCAGCCTCATTGCCAAACAGGCAGTCCTGATTTAAAGGAGCATCCAACAATTTTGCTTTAACATGATCAGGCAGAGATTGCTCCTTAAGCCAAGCATGCCTTCTAAGCACAGACCCAGTAACAGCAGCCCTGCAAGAGGCCTCTAAAGAATCAAAACCACATTGCAAACTGTGTTTTCCAACTTCTTCAGCAGAATGCAATAAATCCTGTAAATCATTACTTTCCACACAGTCAGAAATCAACATAAATTTCTGTTTGAGCAGTCCCATAATATGCTGTTGATATTTTAGCATATGAAATTGGCAGTTTAAATCCCTGATTGCCAAGGTTGCAGAAGTATAAACCTTTTTACCCCATCTATCCAGCGCCCTGGAGTCTCTATCAGAAGGGGTAGGATTTTTAGCAGTAGAAGCCTTAATGCCATTGGGCCCGTGAGAAATGGTTTCTGGATCTGCAACATGATTTTTGAAAAGGAACTTGTGGGACTCAGGAACCCTGTAGTATCTGTCAGGTTTACTGGGAGCCGGAGGCAGGGAATCAGGGGCCATAATGGATTCTGAAAACACATCAACAATGTCTAGTACAGGAGGTATAGCCAAAGGCCTATGCTGAGGTAGAAGAAAGAAATCCCTAAGCCTCTTTTTAGATTCAGAAAATTCCTGACTTTCACAGTGGAAATTCTCCCTTAAGGTATGTAAAGTTTCCACAAAAGAAAAGGCCCTGGGGGGGGGGGGGGGGGGGCAGAGGGAATGGAATCCTCTGCATCAGAATCCTCATAAGTAGGTATAGACAAATCTAAGTCATTGGAAGAATTAGAAGAAACAGAGTCCTGATCAGAAGATTCATAGTCAAGCTCAGTCCTAGGCCTCTTAGAAGGGGGGGGGGGTGACTACCCCTGATTAGAGTAATAAGATATTCAGCCATTTTGATCATTTGTTTTTTTAGGCATAGGGGCCTGAACATGTGACCTGGGTGTCAGTTTTTTTAGACATAGATCAAGATTCAGGCCTTAGAATAGAAGGTGGAGTCGGTTTAATATGCAAGTCTGTAGGCCTGAATACACCCTCAGAAGCCAGTGCCTGCACAGCGGCTCCGGACCATCCAAGGTAGAGACATCCGTGGGTTCCATAGGTGAAGCATCTCGCGGCATACTGGACTCCGAATGGGTCTCAGTAGAGGCCTGCGAGTCACAAGTAGCGGATATCAGGGGCTGCGAAAGAGCCTCACTGAGTACCAGCAAACTGGCGACTGGCTTAGGAGAAGCATTGTCGTCAGTTTTGGACCTCGACGGCCTGTCTCTGTCTTTTTCTTTGTGTTTTTTCGGAATTCAGGTAGTCAGATGGCTGGATAATTAAACCGAAAAACGAAATATTTAGAGGCAAAAATGTACAGACGATGGATAGTGCGCTGATTAAATAAAGCACAAAACTGACAGCAAGGTACGTCGTGGTCAGGGCCTAGGCAACGAATACAGTACAAATGAAAATCCTTATGAGGTATTTGCTTTCCACAAGTAATGCAATTATTAACTTTTACTGACATCGGTAAGGAGCAAGAAAAAGTTTCCCCAACAGGGTACTTAGCTTTAAGTTGAAGACTTTGGTTCTGAAACTCGAAAACGAAAATTTCAGGAGTCGGACGACCGGCACTTGCAAACTGCTTCTGCTTCAGGCACCGCATGGCATGAAAGACTGATGTAATGGCGTCGGCTGCATGTTTTATACCCCTGAGGACCTGACGTCATGGAAGAAGGGACAGCAACTGACACAGGACCCAAGACTTTGTTAATTAGGCCGACTGAGGGCAACCTGCCAGCAGATTACCCAAATGTAATGACTGCAACAGTGAAACACGAAGAACATCTGACACTAGACAAATTTAACAACTTACACCGAAGGCCATAATCTATAAATGTATATTTCTCTCTTCTTTTTGTAAACTTCCTATGGACTCCTCCTAGTTTTTTTCAATTCCCCCTGACTATAAACATAAAAGTGCTATTGTGCTCCAGTAATGGTCTTATATAGGTTTTAAATATATGCACATCCCTAGTAGATAATCTCCTTAATGGGTACCCCTTACCTTTATAGAAATAGACACTTGATCTGCATGTGCTTTAAAGGACAACTTAAATGGAATAAGTATACTCAAATCTTTATATTTATGTACCTCATTTAATGGGGAAGACAACAAATATACAGGAAGCTGTGGGCATCTATTGAAACATACACTATCTTATACTTGTTTAGACTGAATGTTAAACCTGTTTCCAGTGCACAACAACTTACAGACTGTACATAATATAATGCATTTACATCAGAGTGATTATGGATGGAGAAACCAATCTTGCAATCATCGGTATACTTACAAACCCAGAATTTATTATTCTTGGGTATTGCAGCAAACACCATATTAAACAAGACTGGTCCCAATACAAAACCCTGAGGTATTCCAGCTTTAACCTATGAGTAATCAGAAAAAGAACAATGTACTCTTATACACTGCTGTCTTCCACGTAACCAACTACCAATCCACCTTCTGATGTATATACTAACTTTATGTTCCTGCAATCATTTAATAACCTTGTGAGGTAAACTGTCAAAACCTTTCACAAGATCCAGAAAATTAACTCCAGGATATAGGCCCATATCAAAGGCCACAGTTATCTGTTCATAAAAGCTAATCAAGTTGCTAAGATTAGATCACCCTTTTATGAAATCCCATTGATTAATATCAAGGATTTCTGTCTTTCCTTCTGATTTCTCAATAAAATATAATAGGTATCTCTCAAAACATTTTCTCAATAAGGAAATTTAAACTAATGGGTCTAAAATTACCCATCTGATTCTTTGAGCCACCTTTATGAGCTGGAGTTACACAGGACAGTTTCCAGGCTTCTGGAACAGTTCTAGATTCCAACAGTTCATTAATTATTAAACTTAAGGTAGATAAAATAGTAGTTTTTACAGAATTCAACAACTGACTTGGGATCAAATCAAGGTCCACAGAGATTTTTACGCCCCACCACTTCACCAGTAGTCAAGGAGCCTCAATCCTCACCACTGGCACCAGTGGGAGCCACACATTGGGAGGATGACAGGTACCCATACAGTATTTCCACATGCAGCTCCCTCAATCAAGTGCAACTTCCCTTAAGAGCACAGAGACCACACACAGTCTGGGTCTGGTTTATCCCTTTCTCCAGATGTTCAATAAGACTACACATTGGCACAGCTATAGAGTTGATATCTCAGCTGAGTGACCAAACCAAGACCACCAGCACACTCTCTGTTCAACTAGTGCTTCGTGTCCCTGCCCAAGTAGCTAACAAACACACTCTTTCAGGTTTGATTTATATATATACACACACACACACACACACACACACACACACACACACACACACACACACACACCCCTGGGAAAGGCTGGCACAGGTTTACTAGCTATGCCCCCTTTTGCCCATACTATAATGTAGTTGTCACTGCCGCCAGTCACTACTTATTAGCTACTTTAAGGCCCTTAACAAAGGATGTCCAATCTTACTGTGTAATAGTACTATCAATACAAATTGTATTTTGACCAAGAGCAAGGCTATTAGGAGTGGCACACAGCAACACCAAATAAATAAGCATGCACTCTCAAAAATTAAATATCCATACACAGATTAGCCTCAATGAAAGGTTTAAATATATTTAATATTTATTTAAATTTATTTAATAAATATTAAAATAACAAGAAAACGCTCAGCATATATTTACAGTGACAGCAAAGTTAAAACCACATGAAATATTTAAAACATTGCAAGACGGTCTCAAATAAACAAAGAAAATCATCTAAATTAAGCTTTGCTATATTCCTGACTATATCTAAGAGAATTACTATAACCTAGAAACTTACTCAGAGCAAAGCAAGTGTGTGGTGAATGGATCTTGTCAGGTCCAAGACAGAATAAAGAATGCTGTCTCTCAGAGAGTACTTAAACTAATATCTGAAACATTACTGCTGGTATAGCTTGCAGAATGACATAATTTCTTGTCATCTGACTCTATTCCAGGTAAAACCCCCTACTGTTGAAAGCTAGCAGTATTTAGCATCCACCTATGAAAGTACATAGTCAAGGGCTTTTCCTCAGATCTTTGCAAATGGTGGAAGTCATAAAACAATAAAACACTTCCAAGACAATACAGAAAGCTCCTTATTTTAGACACCGTCTCTCCTTGCTGCACTGAAACTGAAAGACATTTTTTATGGCCTAGACTTAAAGTAATTTAATGTCAGCTATTTTTCTGAAGTTTTGCAAGTTAACCTCTTGTATTCCAGTTTCCCCTGTTAAAATATATACATTTAAATTGTTACAATAGTGTATATGTACATTTCTGTTCTATTCCAGTAGGGCACACTGTGGATACATTTCAAACAGCACTTTGTAAAACACTTCTTCAGCACACGTCTGTACAAAACCATCTTATATGACATACAGCTCTAATACATTTGTAACACAAACATCTTATATAAATCATGTTGATATTCACAAATGACATGTAATTATTTACAAAATTCCAGATAGCTGGGCTGGCATTACCTCCCTTTGTCACAGAGGTATTATCTTTTAAAATGGCAGTGCTCAGCTGATATTCATTTTTATCACTTGGCATGACCCTGTTATAAAATAGCTGTAGACATCATCCCTATCCACACAATCTTGCCAATTTTTGAGAAGAATACATTAAATTTATTGGCAATTTTACTAGGCTCTGTAATTGTCACACCATTACTTAACATCAGTAATGAAAAAGTATCGCTATCACATTTCATTTACGTCTATAAAAATCCTTTTATTTGAGGCATTACTAATCAATTAATTTTTAAAACATATCTTGCAGTAAGTAATTCCCTTTTGAAGTTCTTACATGATGCATTCAATTTCTTTCTATTCATATTTGAAAGGAATATTATTAAGATTCTTAAGCTCTGCTTTTTCCTCCTGTACAATCTCAACATTTCTTTGTTCCACCAAAATAGGACTGTTGAATTATTTATTTTATTTCAATTTGATGACCGGGGAAGTCCAGTGGGCCTAGAAGAGCCCATTTTCAGTGGAGGCCCAAGGAGGAACGCTCCGGTGACAATGACAAACATACAAAACAAAGAAGTCATCAGCTTCATGCAGACTATACACTATTAAAAATTCATTTACAGAATATAAAATCTTGCAACTATACAAGCTTAAGAGTCATTTACAGACTGTAAAAGTTAAACAAAAGAAATTGCTGGAAATTAAGTATTAAAGTTTGGAGTAAGTTTAGAGAGAAGTTGCAGGGGAAAGGCTGTGAGTTTAGAAGAGAAGCAGGAGTAGGCTAGCACTGTATAGTACAATCAGGAAAGTTAGAAGATTAGGTGTAGACATTACAGGGACTTGTGTTAGAAAAGAGCATGAGCATTTCCACTTTGAAGATACGCAGGAGTAGAGGATGGATTTGAAGTTGGAGTGGTTGTGAGTATTTTGAAGGGAGGTAGGAAGTGAGTTCCATAGTTCAGCTAAGGAGCAGGACAGCAGAAGGTGCCCTGGGGCCATAAATGTTCACAGATTTTAAGGAGGTTTTAATTTTCTGATCTAAATGAATGATTAGGAATATAGGAGTTAAGGTGCTTGAGAGAGAGGGACAGCTGGATGGCTTGAATATGAGCTTAGAGGCAGTGGTAAGTTTAAGAAGGTTCAGGTAAGTTAGGAGACTCGAGCCACTGCAGACAGTGGAGGGAGATGCAGTGATGGGACGAATTTCTAGAAATGGTGGTGAATTTGCAGATTTTACTGTTGCAAGCTTCCAGTCAGGTTTGTAAGCTGAGCTGAAGATTAGTGAACAGAGGAGCGCCGTACATGAGAGGGGAGATGGTATGAGGAGGCTAAGGTCTTTCTGGTGGTGGGGTAGTGGTCATGCCTACACAGGAGTCCTAATTTTTGGAGGATTTTTTTTTTTTATGTTTGCTTGGATGTGGATATCGAATTTGAGATGTTCATCAATGATGACACCAAGCAGTTTATTGTGTGGCACAATTTCAATGGGGATGCTATTCTGGTTTATTAGTTTGAGGGAGTTTTCATCAATAGTGGAGTTTTTAGATGGAGAAAAAATCATTACTTAGTTTTGTTAGCGTTTAGGGCAAGGTGGTTGTTTTGCATTCAGGTTTCAGTATTTGAGAAAGCCGACTGAGTTTTCTGCAAAAGGTTGCAGGGGGTTTCAGCTGAACAGATGATTGTTGAATCATCAGCATACTGGATTAGTGTGGTATCTGAGATGGACTGGAAAGTGCATAATGAATTTCTCTTGTATTTTACTTAAGTTGTAGCGCCCTCCTGAAACAGCTTCTCCAAAACACTATATCCACAGCAACTATATGATCTACCAACTACAGTCATCTAATCACATCTCACATAATGCTCAGCAAAACTTCACATCTAACTTTTTACATTCATTTTTTTAAATGTATAGTTCCAATTAATAAATTATCAATAACAAATCTGTGAGAGTGAGGTGATCTGATGACCCATATGGTGGCAGTATCTTTATGGATTGAACTTTAGCTGGTACATTTGTCAATATAGGGTCCAAAATATTGTTTTACCCATTAATACACTTTACCAAATGAGTCATTCCTTAGTGTGAGACATGATCAACAAATTATTTAGAAAAGTAAGACCTAGTACACAGTGATTCCCAACATATTCCAGGGTAATTTAAATCACCCAATAACAGTATGCCACCTTTATAGTTCAGGCAGCCATCTAAATTGCTTAAATATTCCCTGTGCAACGTATTGTCCATATTTGATGTACAATATAACAATACTATTCACAGCTGTCTTGTTGTACTTGCATGAATCCAGTCACTATCTCATACATAGGCATATTCTTAAACAGGGATGATATGACAGAGCTATGCACCCATAAAACTACCCCACCGCCTCTTGAACCTTGCCTTAAATGTTCGTTATTTAACAAAATCTTTTAAATGAAAATGAGTACAATCCCAAGTTTCTGTTATCAGTAAAAAGTAATGTCTTTCGGCTTTTCCCGGTTAGGGGTCGCCACAGCGGAACTCTGGTCTGCTAATGATTGGCAGTGGATTTTTACGGTGTCGAGTTGCCAGCTCGAAGTCCAACCTTCAAAGAAGGCAAACCCATTGATGCACGCATCTACCTGCATGTCTTTAGACATTACTCGACTGTGGGGCGGACATGCAGACTCCGCACAGAAGGCGCTCCAGTCGAGAATCGAATGGGAGAACCTCTTGCTGTCAGGCGACAAAGCTAACCGCTGCACCATCGTGGCCATACCAAGCTTCTGTTATCGGTATGATTTTATATTGTTCTGCAACTATTAAACAGCTTAATTTCCTTAACTTATTTCCTAGACTTCTAGCATTACTTAAGACATTTTGCTGGCTCCTATGTAACTTTACATTCCCTTTGCGTTCTAATACTAAAAGAGAACACATCTGGTCAATAATTTTACTAGCTATGAAGCTTGCCCCATAGGTATTTAGGTGAAAATTGTCTTCAGCAAATAGCCGACAATCATGAAAACTCTCTTCCCAGTGTTTTAATAAGTGTACATTAAACGTGAAGGAAGTTTCTCTTAAGCAATTATTAAATGCACAAGTCTTAGTACATTAGTAGTCTGTCCAAGAAAAGGATGGAAAAATATCATTCAAGATGTAATGGACATTAATCCTTTATAGATATTCTATTATACTCAGTAATAAGTTCATCATGTACTTCAAGGGTGTGTTTTAAATCATTAGTCCCCATATGTATTACATATCGACTATATGCTGGTTTCACTAGTTTAAGTGTTTGCAAAAGCTCTAGCAGAAAAGCCCATGAAGATGCATGTTAAAGACAAGCATATCTATTGGATTCAACTTTCAATTTCCACATTTACTGGGGGGGGGGGTCCCAAATAAGGTAATATCCTTTGACCTTGAGTAGCAACTTCAAGAAGTATTAGCTTACAAGTGCTGTAGATGTCCACACAACACAGTTACATTCAATTTCAAAATGCAGGGCATTTCCCATAGCAGCAAGTACACAATTTTAAGTGCAATTTCACACATTTTTATACAATGCATACGGACTAAAATGGCAAGTGGAGTGAAGCATCTTTTGCTTTTATATTTTAAAAGATTTACTTAAATTTAATTAATTTAGTCCAACTTTTAGGTCACTTCTGCACTTAACTTTTGAAAAAAAAATCACGATTGTCAAAAGTTTTACACTTTTTTCTTTTCTTGTCAGACTCAAGCAAGTTTTGATGAGAAACCCTCTAGAAATGAAGCCTGTGGGCAAGGTACATTACTTCACAATAGATGTTACACTACCCAGTTCCATGGCTAGAAAGTCCGTTTCTGTTTGCATTACTGACACCACTCTTACTCTGGATGGTCATGATACAGGACTGCTATTCTGCCCACTGGCTCTTGGTAAACTATTAAACTTTAACAGATTATGAGCTGTCACCTCTGTGAATTTCCATGCAGACAGGGGGAAGCTTTTGGAGTTTGCACTTGTCTCGAGCATTCTTTTTCCAAGGACTGCGTGATTCTTTCCTACTGGATTGGATGTTCTTCTCCCTTTGACGAAAGATGGCCAAGTACAGCTCCCAGTCCAAACTTTGAAACATCTACCTACAAAATAAAAAGCTGGCTATAATCAGGACCAGCCAAGTATGGTGATGGGGTGGTCTATTTGAGAACATGATTTTCTAGAATTCCTGCTTGATAAAATTATCTGGTCTACTCTTTCTGGTAAAGAAGTTTCTTCATTGTATGGATCTTTTACTGTTTTTTTGTGTAACTGAATGACCTGCTGCTAAATTCTGATTCTGCACAGACTGCTCTATTTTGTTTTTCAGAGGCTCTATAAGTAGCTAGCGACTTTACTGAATTTCTGTGGTAATATTTGTGTTTAAAATGAACCTGTACCTAGAGAAAGTGTATAATCAGAGCTCCTCCTTGCTGCATGTGTTTTTTAATGTTTAAATTGCACACACACATTGAAGAAGTGCTTTTATGACTTGAATAACTTGGGCTAGCTATACCTGAAGTGCTTTTACTGGCAATTTTCTAGTTGTACAATTGATTTAGTTTTTCTGGTATATCTTTAAAATCTGGCAAGTGTTTATTTACTGCATTGCTCTCTTGCTTAGGTTTCTTAGCTATAAATCTTAGTTCATTCTGAAGTATGCTACTTTACCCCCCACCAAACCTTTCTGAATGCATTATTATATAATAACTGCCTGTTGTTGTATTCATGCTTACCCTAGAATTTCTGCTTTTCTCTTTTCCTAGTTGAACTCTACAGTTCCCTACAAAACGGTGTCTACAGGACTGCAATCAGTTTCTCTCAACATTTAAACAGAGTAGGTTACACACAAAAAGCATTTGTTAAGCTTTCACTTACAGTGCTTTGTAATTAAGCAGGTCACCATATTGGTCAGCCATAGGGCTCTTTGTTTCTACTTGAGTGGTTGCCTCCTTCCCCTGTAACTGCAGTAAATTGACTCTTACATTAGAGCTGTGATACTTACCTTATAGCTTTAGGACACCTTAGGAAACCTTGTAAACTGCAATAGCCCCACTATGCTCGGGCTCTCTTTGCTCCCCTCCCTGCCCCCAATTCCCTCCCGCCCCCAGTACCTCTAAATTTATAGTACTATAGCCACTCCCCCACTTTCTAGATCTTATCTGCTTTCATCTGGGATAATTCCACCCACCCCTATTCTACTACCTACATTTAATAGCATCTATTAGCTTTCATCTTGCATTCTCCCATCCCCCCTTCCAGTACCTTTACCTCACCACTCTATCTTCTGGTGTTGCATCACCAGGTAAAACAGTTCCTTCACTCACTAGCTGAATCACATATAATGATATACATATAATGATATACTCCTCTTTACTACCCCTCTTGTTCACACCATACCTCCTTACCTTGTATGAAAACCAGTTTCTTACGGGATTTCAGGTCCCAAAAGGCCATACTACCCCAGCTGTAAATCCTTCCACCTACAACCATACTTACAGTACCAGATCCTATCAAACATCTTGTTCAGTCTATCAACATCTCAACCCCAGGCACATTAGCTCTAGATCCAAACACTACCACAAAAGTACAGTTTTGTACCTACCATAAATGTAGATGTTCGAGTGCTAATACAGCTGCAGTCCTCACAGATGGGTTCTCCTGCCGTCAGGTGGGTCCTCGGTCGCCCGAATTCCAAAGTCTAGGTCCGGCGTCGGTTGTTGTCGATTCTTCCCTGACGTCAGTGCGACAGGGGTATAAAGGAACCAGCCGATGCCATTTTCTTCAGTTTTTCTTGCCCCAGATGTCAGGTGCCGCCCCAGATGTCAGGTGCCCCCAGAAGGAAGGCAATACATAAAATTAGGTAATAATGCCATGCAATATAATCAAAAAACAGTAGTTGCAAGCAAATACACCATAATAGAATACCCCTAGAGGGGAAGGAGGGTGGGAAACCTGGACTGCAGCTGTATTAGCACTCGAACATCTACATTTATGGTAGGATCAAAACTGTACTATGTTCATCGTGCATACAGCTGCAGTCCTCACAGATGGGTAGAATCCCAAAGCTAAGAAAGGGGTGGTAGGCACTAGGTGTAACTAGGAGGAGCCAAAATGCCCTGCAAGACTGCAGTGGCAAAGCCCGCTCTAGATTTGGAGTATAATGGTAAGTTGTAGTGCTTGGAGAGGGTATGCACAGAACTCCAAGTGGCTGCTTCCAAGATATCCTTGGTAGGAACTCCTCTGAGGAAGGCTGTAGAAGTGGCTGTGGCCCTGGTGGAATGAGTTCTAATGCCTGTAGGTACAGTTTTGCCATGAAAGGAATAGCAAAAGCGTATGCAGTGGGCTATCCATTTTGAAATTGTCTGTTTGGAAATTGGTTTTCCTTGAGATCCTACGGCATAGGCCACAAAGAGCTGATCTGATGTTCTGAAAGGCTTTGTTCTGTCCAAATAATAATGCAGTTGTCTGTGGATGTCCAAGGAATGTAGTAATCTCTCCCCTTTGTTTTGAGGATTAGGATAAAAAGTAGGTAAGTGTATGGCCTGATTTAAAGCTACCCTGGATACCACTTTAGGCATAAAGGACGGGTTGGTTCGTAAGGAAACTCTGTCCTGATGGAAGATGATAAAAGGCTGGACAGCCATGAGAGCCTGTAATTCTGAAACTCTACGAGCTGAGGCGATAGCCAGAAGGAAAGCTGTTTTCCAGGACAAGTATTGCAAATCTGCTGAAGCAGCTGGCTCAAAAGGAGGCAGGGTCAGTTTTTCCAGAATGAAATTAAGATCCCAAGCAGGTATTGGTTGTATCATTGGAGGTCTCAAATTCTTAGCCCCTCTGAGGAACTGTCTTAAGAGAGGGTGAGAGAATAAGGGTGGATCAGTGTTGTATTCTGCAGAAATGGCTGAGGCATGGATTTTGATGGAGGAAACAAAGTCCACTGCTTAGCAATTCAGTCAAATATTGTAATATTTGTGGTAAATTCAGATTTCCAGGGTCCTGGCCCTTTTTCTCATTCCAGGTAAAAAACCTTTCCATTTTGCGGAGTAAGCTGTCCTAGTTGATGGCCTTCTGGCCTCCAAAATGACATCCTGCACCTCGTTGGAGAGTAGGGCCTGCTGTGATGCTAAAGAATCTTCCATGCGGCTAGATTGAGTGTTTTTAGTTGACTGTGAAGGGTTTTGAAGTGGTGTTGAGTCAGAAGAAGAGGCATTAGGGGCAGGGTCCATGGAGGGGAATGCGTCAGGCTCCTCAGGAGTGGGTACCAGTGTTGTCTTGGCCAGTCCGGAGCAATGAGAATCATCTTTGGTCTGTCTGCTCTGGTCTTCAATAGCACTTTGGGCAGCAGAGGAAGAGGAGGGAAGACAAACTGTCATTGATGTCCAACTGAAAGAGAGAGCGTCCACTCTCCAAGCCTCTGAATGGAAGATCCTTGAGCAGAATTTTGTCAATTGATGATTTTTGTGGGAGGCAAATAGATCTATGTCTGGCCTTCCCCATTCTTGGATTATTTCTGTAAAAACTTTTGGATGCAACTTCCATTCGTGTGGATCTGTCATATTCCTGCTTAGGTTGTCTGCCAGCGTGTTTTCCTTGCCTGGCAAGTACTGTGCTTGTAGTTCCATTTGTAAGTCCATGGCCATGTTCCAAAGTGACATGGCCAGTCTGCATAGGGGCTAAGAATGTGTTCCTCCCTGCTTGTTTATGTACCACATAACTGTGGTGTTGTCCGTTCTCATCAAAAGTTGACCTGGTTGTAGAAAATTCTTGAAAGCTATAATAGCATTTATTACTGCTAGCATTTCTTTTTGATTGATGTGAAGGTGCTTTTCTTTTTGGGACCATTTGCCCTGAATGCACCGTTCTGTCATGTGCGCCCCCCAGGCATAGTCCGAGGCGTCTATTGTGATGACTTGATTTGCTTGAGGCTTTACTGAAAGGAAGGCCTGTGTTTGTTTGGCATGCTTGAGCCCACCACAGAAATTCCTTTTTGTAGACATGGAATTAGTGGTATTATTGCTTCCAAACTGTGGCTGTGCTGAGACCATATGTTTTTCAGGTACCATTGTAGTTTCCTCATATGCAGCTTTGCACATGGGATTAGTAAGATGCAAGATGCCATGAATCCCAGAGCCTGCAGGATTTTCCTTGCAGTAAGCCTGGTGCAATTTGCCAGTGTTCTGAAGTATTGAATTAGTTGCCCCTGCTTTTCTGGCATGAGGTAGGCCATCTGGGTGTTTGTGTCCAAGTTGGCACCCAGGAAAATTATCTTCCGAGAGGGTATTAGTCTTGATTTCTTTTTGTTGACTGTGTATCCCAGAGAGTTCAATAACATTATTACATAAGCCAGATGTTTCTGAAGGATGTGTTTGCTGTCCGCATGGATCAGGCAGTTGTCCAAATAGGGATATATTTGTATCCCTTGAAGTCTGCAGTAGGCAATTACTGATGCCAGGCATTTCGTGAATACTCTGGGCGCAGTAGATAAGCCAAAGGGCAATGCAGAGAATTGATAATGAGTTGAACCTGCAAGAAATCTGAGGTATCTTCTGCAATTTTGTCTGATTGGGACATGCAGGTATGCCTCCTTGAGGTCCAATGTTACCAGCCAAGACTCCTTGCCCAGCATGGGAAGAAGCTGCTGTAGAGCGAGCATCTTGAATTTTGGTACGAGTGGGAATGTGTTTAGGATGGATAGATCCAGAATAGGTCTCCAATCTTTTCCCTTCCTTGGCACCAGAAATAGCCTGGAATAAAATCCTTGACCTTGTTCGTGCATAGGTACCTCTTGAATAGCTTTCATGTTTTTGAGATCTGTAATTAGCCTTTGTGTCTCTGCCCTTTGATTGTGTGGCAGGTTTGGCATGCCTCTCATTTTTGGAAGCGTGTGAAAATGAAATTTGTAGCCTCTGTTTATAATGTCCAGGATCCATTTGTTTTTTGTGACAGTATGCCAATTTTTTGAAAATAATGCCAGCTTTCCTCCCAATGGGGCTACCATTTGAGATCTGGTTGGCATGCAAAGTGGGAAGTCATTGTGTTTGCTTTCTGATAGATTGAGAGTTGTCCTCACCACCTCTTTGTGAAGGAGCTTGCCATTGTCTGCCTCTGTACGATCCTTGGGATTGTCCTCTGCCCCTCGGGCGTCTGTATCTACCTCTTTGGGGTCTGTCTGTGGCAGGAAAGGACCAGTTTTTAGAAGGCCAATTTCTACTAAAACGTGGGGGTTGTACCTGTAGAAATTCCTTCACAGTTTGCATTGATTTAGCCTTTTCCTCCATTTTCCTTAATACCTCCTCAGCATTAACACCAAATAGTACATCCTTTTGAAGAGGAGCGTCTAGTAATTTAGCTTTGACATGATCAGGTAAGGCTTGTTCCTTAAGTCTAGCATGCCTACGTATGACTGATCCTGTAACAGCAGCTCTGCATGAGGCCTCTAGAGCATCAAAACCACATTGTAAGGTATGCTTACCCACTTGTTCTGCACTATGTATCAAGTCCTGCAACTCCTTCAAATCTGGTTGTTCAGGTTGTGACATTTTACTTTTCAATTGTGATAACATAGACTGTTGTTATTTTAGCATATGAAACTGACAGTTTAAGGTTCTCATAGATAATGTAGCCGAGGTATATACCCTTTTTCCCCACCTTTCTAAGGATCTGGAATCTCTCTCGGAAGGCAAAGGATTCCTAGGAATGGAGGCCTTAACTCCCTTGGGGCCTTGTGATATGGCTTCTGGGTCAGCAGCATGGCTCTTGTATAGAAAGTGGTGCGAGTCAGGGACCCTGTAGTACCTATCAGGCTTAACTGGTGCTGAAGGTAGAGAGTCTGGGTTAAGGCAGGCCTCCGAGTAAACATCATCTAGAATGTCCAAGACAGGAGGTATAGCCAAAGGCCTGTGCTGAGGGAGCAAGAGAAATTCCCTGAGCCTTTTCTTGGAATCAGAATAATCCTGGCCTTCCCAGTGGAAGTGTTCCCTTAAGGTATGCAAAGTTTCCCCAAATGAGTAATCCTCAGGGGGGGATACAGAAGGGATGGACTCCTCTGCATCAGAGTCTTCAAAAGGGGAGTAAGAATGTTCCTGATCATCAGAGTGCTCAGAAATAATGGAGCCCTGATCAGAGGAAGGGGAATCTTCCTCCACTCTAGGTCTTTTGTCTGGAGGGGGCTGAGAACCTCTGATAAGAGTAATTAAATCCTCAGCCATTTTAAGCATCTGTTTCTTAGGCATGGGGCCTGGAGATGGCCCCTGTGCAGCTGGTCTCTTAGAGTGCATGGTTGCTTTAGACTTAGTGAAAGCCTTGATAGAAAAAGAAGAGGAAGGTCTGAAGACCCCTTGAGTGGAGGTGGACCTGTCCACATTCTGAGTTTCAACACCGACAGTGGCTTCGGTATCTGTAGTCGGGGTGTGGGCTGAGGAGCCTGCGACCTGAGGTACAGGAGACACCGTCAAAGACAGGTCATCGGTAGGCATGGGCTGCGTAGGTGCCTCACTGAGAACCGGACCACGTGTAGCTGGCTTTGGCGTGATGTCGGTCAAGGCCGCGGACCTCGCGTGTCGGTCCTTGTCTTTTCGTTTTTTAGACAAAACCGGAGTCGGAGTATCCGACGACATAGTATAATTAAATGCTTTTCCAAAATAATGCTGTGCGAACTCCGCCCGACGCTTAATAGTGCGTTTGTTAAATGTAACACAAAAGCGGCAGGCCGAGACCTCGTGGTCTGGGCCCAAACAAGGTATACAGAGGAATGGAAATCCTTATGCGGTATTTGCTTCCCACAAGAAATACAATTATTAACTTTGTCTGACATCGGACTGAGGCAAGAAAAGGTTCCCCAACGGGGTACTTAGCTTTTTAGAAGACTTCGGTTTCCAAATTTTTCGTAATCTCAGGAGCTGGCCGACCGGCACTTGCGAACTGCTTCTGCTTCGGGCACCGCGCGGCAAGAAAGACGGAAGAAAATGGCGTCGGCTGGTTCCTTTATACCCCTGTCGCACTGACGTCAGGGAAGAATCGACAACAACCGACGCCGGACCTAGACTTTGGAATTCGGGCGACCGAGGACCCGCCTGACGGCAGGAGAACCCATCTGTGAGGACTGCAGCTGTATGCACGATGAACATCTAATAAACAAATTCCTGAAGTTCATCACCAAGTATAGACTCAACCTAATACTTGGTGGTGATATTTACCCCAACCCTGGCCCACTCACTTCACATACACATACCCCCTCTACTTGTAATCTAAGCTACAAACCTACAATTAATAGGCCAACTAACTCTCTCCTAGTCTGTCATCTCAATATTAGAAGCATTAATAACAAGGTACATGAATTGCATGCACTTCTGGATGTCCACTCCCCTGAGATTCTCTGTTTATCTGAAACCTGGTTAAAACCTAACACTAAAGACAATGAAGTGTTACCACCTGGGTACAACATACACAGGCTGAATCGTGCTTCGAGGAAGGGGGTGGGGTAGCTGTACTCTATAAATCTGAGTTGAATGTCACCATAGATGTAATACAACCTCCTCAGATTAATAACTCTGAGATTCTTGCCACCAAATTGCAACTTAATAAAAATAAATGCATTAATATCATCTGTATGTACATTCCCCCAGGTAACAATATATCTACATTTGAAGATATCCTGCAATGGTTATCATGTCACTACCCCCAAGAAACCCTACTACTTGGAGACTTTAACATAGACTGGGGCACCTGTTCCTTAGAATCCCCAACCACCCATATTAACCTGCATGCATTTACACAAATCATATCCACCCCTACCAAGATAGGTAAACCCAACCAAAAAGAAAGTATACTTGACTGGGTACTCATAAACAGTCACCCCCAACTGTACACCTCTGGTACCCTCCTTAATGGCCTAAGCGATCACCTTCTCACATATGTAATTAGGCACAAAACCATTAATTCCCAACAACCCTTACTCAGAAAGGTTAGAAACAATAAATCTTTGACCCTGCCAAATTCCAACAAGAACTAAACTCATGTAATTGGTCTATTCTAAAACACCTCCCCTTAGAGGAAGCAGTAGCATACTTTAACAACAAATTCCTTGAGATCCTTGATTTGCATGCACCTGTTCGTTCAAAGAGAACCAAGGCAAAAACTGCATCATGGCTTTCTATAGAGTCTAAACTCAAAATTACCCTTAGAAACAAAGCATGGGCTTTATGGCGTTCTTCTAAAGACCCTCAAGATCACATTAAATACAGGCAATCCAGGAACGAAACCAAAAAATCAACTTTACAAGACACAAAACAATACTACTGTAATTTACAGACAGTAAATCAAAATAGCCCTCAGAAGTTTTGGGCAGGTTAAAATAATCTACTACATCCTGGACAAACTTCAACCCCAATCCCTGCTGCTACTATTGATAAAACCCCTGAAGATGTTTCTGATAGTTTTAACCAATTCTTTACTGAGACAATTCAAGCCCTAGCTAACCAACTACCTCCTAGCTCCCCTGGTCCTGAAAGTAGCACCCCTAGAAACCTACTTGCGTTTAGCTTCCAACCAGTCGCCACTTCACTTATCCGCACCTTGATCAAAAAATTAAAACCCACTACACTTTCTGCTGATCAACTCCCTGCCGAGTACCTACAAAAATCAGCTGATGCTATTGCTTACCACGTCTCAATACTAATCAATTGAACCATAGTAGAAGCTAAAATTCCCACCATCTGGAAAATATCCTATGTAATCCCACTTCACAAAGGAGGCAGCTCTACTGAATTCTCCAATTATAGGCCAATAGCTATACTCTCTCCACTTGCAAAGATTATGGAAAAATGTATTCATGGACAACTCATGCACCACCTAATCCAAAATCGCCTTATGGCAGACACTCAGCATGGCTTCCGTCCTCATCACAGCACTACTTCAGCCCTCCTAGCCTTTACTAACACCATAAACCATAATCGCAACAATAATTATATATCCTCAGCCCTCTTTTTGGATCTTTCCAAGGCATTCGATATGGTTGATCACCAACTTTTAATCCACACCCTGCAAACATTCTGTCTAGATACTGAAGCCCTCCAATGGTTTCAATCCTACCTGAATGGTCGACAGCAGGCTGTCCTCTGGCAGAACAAACTCTCTAACCTTCTACCCAACACCCTTGAAGTACCACAAGGCTCTATACTAGGGCCCTTGCTGTTCTCCATCTTCATTAACGACCTTTATACTGTCATCCCAAAAGTCAGCTGTATCCAATATGCTGATGACTCTACTCTGATTTGCTCAGCCACAGCTCCAGTAGAGTTATGGTCAGCTACCCAGACCACCTTTAATACAATAGAAAAAGTACAGTTTTGTACCTACCATAAATGCAGATGTTCGAGTGCTAATACAGCTGCAGTCCTAACAGATGGGTTCTCCTGCCGTCAGGCGGGTCCTCGGTCGGCCGAATTCCAAAGTCTAGGTCCGGCGTCGGTTGTTGTCGCTTCTTCCCTGACGTCAGTGCGACAGGGGTATAAAGGAACCAGCCGACGCCATTTTCTTCAGTTTTTCTTGCCCCAGATGTCAGGTGCCCCCACAAGGAAGGCAAAACATAATTATAAGTAATAATGCAATGCAATAATATCAAAAAACAGTAGTGCAAGCAAATACACCATAAAAGAATACCCCAATCATGTTGTATGAGGAGGTGTTAGCCATTAGGATAGTCCCACGAGGGGAAGGAGGGAGGGAAACCTGGACTGCAGCTGTATTAGCACTCGAACATCTACATTTATGGTAGGTACAAAACTGTACTATGTTCATCGTGCATACAGCTGCAGTCCTAACAGATGGGTAGAATCCCAAAGCTAACAAAAGGGTGGTAGGCACTAGGTGGTACTAGGAGGAGCCAGGATGCCTTGCAAGACTGCAGTGGCAAAGCCTGCCCTAGTTTTGGAGTATAACGGTAGGTGGTAGTGCTTGGAGAAGGTATGCACAGAACTCCAAGTGGCTGCTTCCAAAATATCTTTGGTAGGCACTCCTCTGAGGAAGGCTGCAGAGGTGGCAGTGGCCCTTGTGGAGTGAGATCTGATGCCTGTAGGTACAGCCTTGCCATGCAAGGAATAGCAAAAGCGTATGCAGTGAGCTATCCATTTAGAGATTGTCTGTTTCGAAATTGGCTTTCCTTGAGCTCCTACAGCATAGGACACAAAGCTGGTCTGATTTTCTGAAAGGCTTTCGGTCCAGATAATAACGTAGCTGTCTGTGGATATCCAGGGAGTGTAGTAGTCTCTCCCCTTTGTTTTGAGGATTAGGATAGAAGGTAGGTAGATGTATGGCCTGATTCAAAGCCACCTTGGATACCACTTTAGGCATAAAGGACGGGTTGGTTCGCAAGGAAACTCTGTCCTGATGGAAGATGATGAAAGGCTGCACAGCCATGAGTGCTTGTAGTTCTGAAACTCTACGAGCTGAGGTAATTGCCAGAAGGAAAGCTGTTTTCCAGGACAAGTATCGCAAATCTGATGAGGAAGCTGGTTCAAAGGGAGGAAAGGTCAGTTTTTCCAGAATGAAATTGAGATCCCAAGCAGGTATTGGCTGTTTTCTTGGTGGTCTTAGATTCTTAGCCCCTCTGAGGAACTGCCTTAAGAGAGGGTGTGAGAATAAGGGTGGGTCAGTGTTGTATTCTGCAGAAATGGCTGAGGCATGGATTTTGATGGAGGAGAATGAAAGTCCACTGCTTAACAGCTCGGTTAAATACTGTAGTATTTGAGGTAAATTCAGTTTCCCAGGATCCTGACCCCTTTTCTCATTCCAGGCGCAAAACCGCTTCCATTTTGCGGAGTAAGCTTTTCTTGTTGACGGCCTTCTGGCCTCCAAAATGACATCCTGAACCTCCTTGGAGAGTAATGTTTGTTGTGATGCTAAGGGATCTTCCATGCAGCTAGACTGAGTGTCTTTAGCTGGCTGTGAAGAGTTTTGAAGCTGTGTTGAGTCAAGAGAAGTGGCATTAGAGGCAGTGTCCATGGTGGTGAATGCGTCAGGCTCCTCAGGAGTGGGTACCAGTGTTGTCTTGGCCAGTCCGGAGCAATGAGGATCATCTTTGGTCTGTCTGTTCTGGTTTTCAGTAGAACTTTGGGCAGCAGAGGAAGAGGTGGGAAGGCATAAACTGTCATTGATATCCAACAAAAAGAGAGAGCGTCCACTCTCCAGGCCTTTGGGTGGAAAATCCTTGAGCAAAATTTTGTCGATTGGTGATTTTTGTGGGAGGCAAATAGATCTATGTCTGGCCTTCCCCATGCTTGGATTATCTCTGTAAAGACTTTTGGATGCAACTTCCATTCGTGTGGATCTGTCGTATTTCTGCTTAGGTTGTCTGCCAGCGTGTTTTCCTTGCCTGGAAAGTACTGTGCTTGTAGTTCGAGTTGTAAGTCCATGGCCATGTTCCAAAGTGACATGGTCAGTCTGCATAGGGGGTAGGAATGAGTTCCCCCCTGCTTGTTTATGTACCACATAACTGTGGTGTTGTCTGTTCTTATCAGTAGTTGCCCTGGTTGCAGAAGGTCCTTGAAGGCTATAATAGCATTTATTACTGCTAGCATTTCCTTTTGATTGATATGAAGGTGCTTTTCTTTTTGAGACCATTTGCCCTGAATGCACCGATCTACCATGTGCGTCCCCCAGGCGTAGTCTGAGGCATCTGTTGTGATGACCTGGTTTGCTTGAGGCTTGCTGAATGGAAGGCCTGTGTTTGTTTGGCAAGCTTGAGCCCACCACCGAAATTCCTTTTGCAGACATGGAATTAGTGGTATTATTGTTTCCAAACTGTGGCTGTGTTGAGACCATATGTTTTTTAGGTACCACTGAAGTTTCCTCATATGCAGCTTTGCACATGGGATTAGTAAGATGCAAGATGCCATGAATCCCAGAGCCTGCAGGATTTTCCCTGCAGTAAGCCTGGTGCAATTTGCTAGTGCTGTGAAATATTGAGGTAACTGCCCCTGCTTCTCTGGCGTGAGGTAGGCCATCTGGGTGTTTGTATCCAAGTTGGCACCCAGGAAAATTATCTTCTGAGAAGGTATTAGTCTTGATTTCTTTTTGTTGACTGTGTATCCCAGAGAGCTCAACAACATTATTACATAAGCCAGATGTTTCAGAAGTATGCTCTTGCTGTCCGCTTGGATCAGGCAGTCATCCAAATAAGGATATATTTGAATCCCTTGAAGTCTGCAGTAGGCAATTACTGATGCCAGGCATTTCGTGAATACTCTGGGTGCAGTAGATAAGCCAAAGGGCAATGCAGAGAATTGATAATGAATTGAACCTGCAAGAAATCTGAGGTATCTTCTGCAATTTTGTCTGATTGGGACATGCAGGTATGCCTCCTTGAGGTCCAATGTTACCAGCCAAGACCCCTTGCCCAGCATGGGAAGAAGTTGCTGTAGAGTGAGCATCTTGAATTTTGGTACGAGTAGAAATGTGTTTAGGATGGACAGGTCCAAAATAGGTCTCCAATCTTTTCCCTTCCTTGGTACCAGGAATAGCCTGGAATAAAAACCTTGGCCTTGTTCGTGCGTAGGTACCTCCTGAATAGCTTTCATGTTTATGAGCTTTGTAATTTGCCTTTGTGCCTCTGCCCTTTGATTGTGTGGCAGGTTTGGCATGCCTCTCATTTTTGGAAGGGTGTGAAAATGAAATCTGTAGCCTCTGTTTATAATGTCCAGTATCCATTTGTCTTTTGTGACAATATGCCAATTTTTTGAAAATAATGACAGCTTTCCTCCTAAGGGGGCTACCATTTGAGACCTGGTTGGTCTGCAAAGAGGAAAGTCATTGGGTTTGCTTTCTGAAAGATTGTGAGTTGTCCTCACTACCTATTTGTGTAGGAGCTTGCCATTGTCTGCCTCTATACGATCCTTGGACTTGCCCTCTTCCCCTCGGGTGCCTGTATCTGCCTCTTTGGGGTCTGTCTGTGGCAGGAAAGGACCAGTTTTTTGAAGGCCAATTTCTACTAAAACGTGGGGGTTGAACCTGTAGAAATTCTTTCACTGTTTGCATGGATTTAGCCTTTTCCTGCATTTTCCTTAATACCTCCTCAGCATTAGCACCAAATAGTACATCCTTTTGAAGAGGGGCATCTAGTAATTTAGCACTGAGCCCAGTGTCCAAGGGTATTAGTTCTGGTTTAGGCACTTGGGCTTCAGACCAGTTATTTTACATTAAGAAGGTTCGTGGTCTGCACTCTTGTGGGAGAAGAGGCTGGACTCTGCCCTTCTGAGCTGGGAATTTCTGGTTAAAGGTTTATAGTGCCTGAATATTTGAACTGTATCTTACTGAAATTGGTACACCTTGTTTGCTCTAGCATAGACTAGATCCAGGCCTGCTGAATCTAGCTTTGTTTATATGCTTGTTGTTTGTTTGCTTGTTATTTCCCTGGAAGCTAATTCCACCTAATACTGGCTTCTCAGCTTCTGTGGATCACTAGTGATATCTGCATTGCTTACTGTACTAGTTCCTTGTTTCACTTGAAAGAAAGTTACTGTTTGTCGTTTTTGCATTTAGTTACTTGTAACACATTGCACTCAAGTTACCTGGCACTTGCTCACTAAAGCAATTATATAAGTCAGCACTAAAAATTAAAAGCACTACACCCTCACTCCCCACTGACCCTTGTTTTCAATTATTAAGGAATTCCCAATATTATTCTAGCATGTCCAAAGGTCAGTTGTCAATCTGCTCTCCGGTCCAGCTGGTGAATCTGGGAATCTTGAGGCAATGTTATAACTGCCTCATGTACACAGACAACCCTCTCCTCCTCCCACATAACACAAATACTTGTGAGAGATGCAGCTATTTAGCCAAACTGGAGGCTGAGCTCTCTCAACTCAGGACTGGCAAGACCAGACAGGAGGAGAAGGCAACTACACACACCACAAAACCAACCTCACATAATGCTACCACACAAATGAATCAAACACATAAACACACAAAGACATACTCGGAGGCTCTGAGTAAAAATTTACCTAAACAGCAGAGGCCTCCAAAGCAGACACCCAAACAACTGCTACCTCAAGACACCCCACAAGCAACACATAAACCACAAAAGCAGTGTGCAAAGCAGTCACAGCCCTTAAGGCCAAATACAACACCAAACATACTTGTCATAGGTGACTCCATAGTCAGACACACTGACGTCCCACTCACCAGGCTGAACAAGGAGAGGGTCACAGTAAGCTGCCTATCGGGCGCTAGAATCCACATAACACAAGCACTCTGGTCACTCCACGGAAAGTACAAATATGACACAGTCATTGTCCATGCTGGTGTGAACAACCTGAGACGTACCTCCCTGGACTACATGAAAAGAGACATAGAGGAGCTCTCTGATTATGTAGCCCAGGCAGGTATGACCCTGACCCTGAGCAGTATCCTTCCTTCACCAAGAATGATGCCTCAATATAGAGACAAGATGATCAGCTTTAACAATTGGCTTAATGTCTGGTGTCATTCAAAGGGGATCCAGTGTCTGTCTGCCTGGGATGACATGCATGACAAGCCACGTTGCTTCGCAAGGGACCGCTTGCACCTGTCACCCCTGGGATTCCGGATATTGGCTAAGGCTCTTGCCACCCCCATAGTACCTTTTTTAGGCAAGGCTCAAATTCTAAACCTACCACCCTAGAAAACAAAAATGGGAAGAAACTGAGGGTAATGCTGCTCAACGCCAGAAGTCTAAATCTCAAAATGCACGCACTCGAGGCCCTTCTCAGTATGGAGAACATCGATGTCTGTGCTGTAACTGAAACCTGGTTCAAGGCTCCTGAGAGCACCCCGGCACTATTAGGTTTTACTTCATATCATGCCCGCCCCAAAACCCAGACCACACCACAAAAGGAGGGGGTGTATCCATATTCATAAAGGATACCCACACCTCCAGGTTGGTGGCAACGCACAAAGCTTCAGAAACCATCCAGGTGCAACTAACCATAGGCAAAACTGCTCTACAAATTGTAGCATGCTACAGGCCACCCTCTCAAACTCAGGAAAGTACAGTTTTGTACCTACCATAAATGTAGATGTCCGAATTGGATAGCATCTGCAGTCATAACAACTGGGTTGTCCTGTCGTCAGGCAGCCCTTCAGTCGGCCGGATTCCAAAGTCGGGTCCGCTTCGCTGATGTCGCACTTCACCCGACGTCATCTCTGTTGGCCTTCGGGTATATAAGCATCAGCCGACGCCATTTTCTTCAGTGTTTCTTGCCCCAGATGCCAGAAGCCCTCTAGAAGGCTAAAAATTTTGGATAGATGCCAATGTTTCCAAAAGATAGAGGTAAACACAAAAATAAGCATGTATGTACATAAATACAAACAAATACACCATGAAAGAAGTCCCCCCACTAGCTAGCTATTAGAAGGGTAAACACCCTAGGAGTACCACAGAGGGGAAGGAGGGAGGGTAATCCTGACTGCAGATGCTATCCAATTCGGACATCTACATTTATGGTAGGTACAAAACTGTACTATGTCCTTCATGGATGCATCTGCAGTCATAACAACTGGGTAGAATACCATAGCCAACTAGGGAGGAGGATAAAGGTAGTTTATGGTGTGTTTAGGATCCCTTGCAGTACAGCAGTGGCAAACCCTGCTCGGGATCTGGAATATAGAGGTAAATTATAATGCTTGGCAAATGTATGCACGGAGGTCCAAGTAGCCGCCTCAATAATGTCTTTGGTAGCCACTCCTCGTAAGAAGGCTGTGGTAGTGGCTGTTGCCCTTGTAGAATGAGGTCTTATGTTCTGTGGAATTTGCTTTCCATGGAAGGAGTAACAGAATCGTATGCAATTTCCTATCCATTTGGAGATTGTCTGTTTGGAAATAGCTTTTCCTTCCCTTCCTGTTGCATAGGCTACGAAAAGTTGGTCAGTCTTTCTGCTATTTTTGTTCTGTCCAAGTAGTAGCGTAGCTGTCTATGTACATCCAAGGTATGCAGTATACTTTCCCCTCTGTTTTGTGGGTTGGGAAAGAAGGTAGGTAGGTGGATTGCCTGGTTTAAGGACACTCTGGATACCACCTTAGGCATAAATGTAGGATTAGTCCTCATGGACACTCTATCTTGGTGGAAGATTAGAAAGGGTTGCACTGCCATTAAGGCCTGTAGTTCTGAAACCCTCCTTGCTGAAGTAATTGCCAGTAGGAAAGCAGTTTTCCATGACAGGTGTTGCAGGTCTGCTGTTGCTGCTGGTTCAAAAGGTGATAAGAGTCAATTTTTCTAGCACAAAGTTCAAGTCCCAGGCTGGTAATGGTGGTTTCCTTGGAGGTTTTACATTCTTGATTCCTCTGAGGAACTGCCTGAGCAAAGGTGTGAAAAAACAGGTGGATCAAAGCTGTATTCTGCTGAAATAGCTGATGCATGAATCTTGATGGAGGAATAGGACAGGCTTGAATGAAGTAGTTCGGCCAGATACTCCAGAATGTTGGGCATATCTATGTTTGATACATCTTTACCTCTTTCTGAGCTCCAAATGACAAACCTTTTCCATTTCCCAGCATAGTTTCTTCTTGTTGAAGGTCTGCGTGCTTCAAGAATAATGTCTTTAACTCTTTGTGAAAGCTGTGGGTTAGCAGCTGCTATGTGATGTTCCATGCAGTCAGTTGCAACGTTTTTTAGGTTTGGATGCATGGTGCTGTAGTTGTTCTGAGTTAGCATCAAAGGCATCAGGGTATTGGCCACATATTGTTCGAGACATGCTCCTCAGCAGTGGGTACCAATGTTGTCTTGGCCAGTTTGGAGCTATCAGGATTATCCTTGGACGTTCCTCCTTGATTTTTAGTAATACTTTGTGTATCAAGGGAAGAGGTGGGAATGCATATGCTGTTAGTCCTTTCCAGCTGAAGGAGAGCGAGTCCACTTTCCATGCTAGTGGGTGGAATGTCCTTGTGCAGAATTTTTGAGCTGGTGATTGAGAGGTGATGCGAATAGATCTATCTGAGGCATTCCCCATTTCTTTGAGATGGTCTTGAAGATGTCCGGTGCAGCTGCCATTCGTGGACATCCGATGTAGTCCTGCTTAACATATCTGCTAGAGAGTTTTCTTTTCCTGGTACAAATATTGCCTGTAACTGGATGTTGTAGCTGAGTGCCAGGGTCCACAGCTCCAAAGTCATTCTGCATAGGGGTAGGAATGAGTGCCTCCTTGTTTGTTGATGTACCACATGACTGTGGTGTTGTCTGTCCTTATCATCAACTGGCCTTCCTTGAGAAATGGTCTGAACTTTTGGATTGCCAGTTTTACTGCCAGCATTTCTTTTAGGTTGATGTGCAGGTGAAGTTGGTCCTGTGTCCACAATCCTTGCACGCATTTGTCCAGCATATGTGCCCCCATCCCAGGTCTGAAGCATCTGTTGTGATGGTCTGGCTTGCTTGACCTCGAAAGGGCAGGCCTGGGTTTGACTGGCATGCGTGAGCCCACCATAGGAACTCCTGTTTTAAGCATGGTATTAGTGGAATTTCCGTTTCTAGGCTGTGTCTGTGTTGGGACCATAAATTCTTTAGGTACCACTGAAGCTTTCTCATATGTAGTCTGGCAAATGGAACCAAGATTATGCATGATGCCATGAAACCCAAGGCCTGCAGTACCTTTCTTGCTGTTAACTTGTTCAGATTTGTTAGTGCCAAGAAGTAAAGAGGGAGTTCTTTTGTTTTTCTGTAGTTAGGAATGCCATTTGCCTTACTGTGTCCAATTGAGCCCCCAGGAAAGTCCTTGTCTGGGATGGTATCAGCCTTGACTTTTGTAAATTGACTGTGTATCCCAGTGCTTGAAGCAAGTAAATGACCCTTTGTAAATCTGTTGTCAGCTTGCTTTTGTTGTCCCCTTGTATCAGACAGTCGTCCAGGTATGGATAAATTTGAATTCCCTGTAGTCTGCAATGGGCGATTACTGATGCCAGGCATTTTGTGAATACTGTGGCAGTAGATAAGCCAAAGGGCAATGCTGAGAATTGATAGTGCTCTGATCCTGCAAGAAATCTGAGGTATCTTCTGCAGATAGGTCGAATGGGGACGTGCAGGTATGCCTCCTTGAGATCTAGAGTTACCAGCCAACACTCCTTGCCCAGCATGGGAAGAAGTTGCTGTAGGGTCAGCATCTTGAATTTTGGGACAATGATGTAAGTATTTAGGGTAGACAGGTCTAGAATTGGTCTCCAACTTTTTCCTTTCTTGGAACTAGGAATAGTCTGGAGTAGAACCCTTTCCTTGCTCTGCTGTTGGCACTTTTTCCACAGCTCTCATGTTTGCTAATTCCATTATCTGTTGTAGAGCCTCTGTTTTTGATTTGGAGGTAGGTTTGGCATTCCTCTTTTGACTGGTAAAGTGTGGAAGTGGAACCGTAACCTTGATCTATGGTTCGTAAAATCCACTTGTCCTTTGTTATGTGCTGCCAGTTTTTTGAAAATAAGGTTAGCTTTCCGCCTAGAGGACCTGCTATTTGTTCCCTGGTTGGCGGGTTTAGGTTTAAGTCACTGTGGCTGTGTTGATGTAGAGGCAGGTGTTGATTCTGTGCCTCTGTTGTTACCTTCCCACTGTCGCCCTCTGTAGGCACCTCCTCTGGATTGGTTTCTGCCTCTGGAATCTCTATTCGTGCCCCTTTGAGCTCTTGTCGACTCAGGAAAGGACCAATTTTGGCAGGCCAGTTCCTGCTAAACCTTGGGGTTGAACCTGCAAGAATTCTTTAACTGTCTGGACTGATTTTGCCTTTTCTTCCATTTTCTTCATAACCTGCTGGGCAGGTGTACCAAACAAACTTGATTTATCCATAGGAGCATCAAGCAATTTAGATTTAACATGATCCGGTAAAGCTTGCTCCTTTAGCCATGCATGCCTTCTAATTACTGTGCCAGTCATGGCTGATCTAAATGAAGCCTCCAGTGCATCATAGCCACATTTTAAAGAATGGTTACTAACCTGCTGTATGTTATTTACCATTTCTAATACATAATTCTTATCAAGAGATTCATCAGTGGTTAGCTTTTTAGTTAACTGGTCAAGCATAAACTCTTGGTATTGTATCATGTGAAACTGACAATTTAAAGCTCTAGCTGAAAGAGTGGCTGAAGTGTAAACTTTGTTACCCCATCTGTCTAATGACCTTGCTTCCCTTTCAGAAGGAACAGGGATTTTAGCTATAGTCACGGCTACTGCCTTGGGACCCTGGGATATAGTTTCGGGGTCGGCAAGAGGGGCCTTGTAGAGGTGGTGATGAGTATCTGGCACCCTGTAAAATCTGTCTGGTTTGGCAGGGGCTGGGGGTAAAGAATCTGGAGCTGAGCAGGCATCATTGAAAGCATCATCCACCACAGAGAGAACAGGAGGGATAGCTAAGGGCCTGTGCTGTGGTAGGTGCAAAAAGGTCCTAAGTCTTTTCCTGGAGTCTGAAAAATCCTGTTGCTGCCACTGGAACTGTTCTCGCATGGCATGCAAGGTTTCCCCAAAGGAGAATTCTTCTGGAGGGGAAGCAGCTGGAATGGATTCTTCAGCATCAGAATCTTCAAAATTGGAGAAAGGAGCCTCTGGCTGGTCAGTTATGTCTGATTCATCAGCAGAATCATCAGAGGACACTGGCGCAGGGGGCTCTGCCCTAGGTCTCTTTTCTGGGGGCTGAGAGGCCCTGTCTGGGTGAGATTGAGATCCTCTAATTAATGAAATTAAATCTTCTGCCAAGGTAAGCATTTGAGAACTGGCAGAGGGCCTGGTGGAAGGGGTTTAACAGGCACTGTTTTAGTAGTCTTGGCTGCTTTAGCCCTGGCGAAGGCCTTAATGGACATGGCTGCTGGAGGCCTAGCAGCACCACGTGCTGGGGTAGAGACATCCAAGGGAATGGTGTCTGATAAGTCAGTGGTAAGCACCGTAGTGGGTAAAATTTCTGAGGCCGATTCAAGAGTGTTAGCAGGGACCTCAGTTGTAGTGATAGTTTTAGGTGTAGTTTGATCAGTTTTTCGGTTTCGCCGAAACCGGGACACTCATGATTTGCTTAACCATGGTTTCGCGAAACCGCGGACCACGAAGTGTCGGTCTTTTTTTGCGTTTTTGGCAGAATGAAGTCGGAGGGTCCGACGGCATAATGTACGCAAAGTCAGAACCGAAAAACTGTTCTGCAAACTCTGACCGACGTCTAAGCGTTCGTCGGTTGAAAGAAGCACAGGACGAACAAGCTGCTACGCCGTGGGCTGGGCCTAAACAGGGCAGGCAGTAAGAGTGGAAATCTTTATGAGGTATTTGTTTCCCACAGGTTAAACAATTATTAACTTTTTCTGACATCGGCTGAGGCAAGAAAGAGTCCCCAACGGGTACTTAGCTTTAGAAGTCTTGGTAGTATTCGGTAGAAGTAATCTCTGGATCCGACCGACCGGCACTTGCGAACAGCTTCTGCTTGGCGCCAGCGGCAAGAAAGACTGGAGAAAATGGCGTCGGCTGATGCTTATATACCCGAGGCCAACAGAGATGACGTCGGGTGAAGTGCGACATCAGCGAAGCGGACCCGGACTTTGGAATCCGGCCGACTGAAGGGCTGCCTGGACGACAGGACAACCCAGTTGTTATGACTGCAGATGCATCCATGAAGGACATCCCACACAGCCTTCCTGAAGACACTGGAGGTATAAATGTATCTCCAAACACCATCATATTGGGTGACTTCAACTACCCGAATATAGACTGGGAACATTACTCAAGCCCTAACTTTCTAGCCCAATGGTTCCTGGAGTTCATAAATTCAAATGCCATGGAACAGCTAGTCACTGTTCCCGAGAGGAGAAAATATACTAGATCTCATTATCACAAACATGGGGACAAAATGCTCCATACCGAAGTATATCCCTCATTGGTGAGATCTGATCATAAACTAATCTCACTGGAAATCCACATCCCCCCACCACAAACAAAAGACCACAGTGAAGAACTTCTCTAAAGCAAACTTCACACTACTCAAGACTGGTGTGGTATCCTTCAAGGCCCCTGAGCCAGTGGAAACCACAACCCAAAGCTGCGGAAGCCCTTACAAATGCCTTCTATGAACACCTCCAGGACTGCATGGATCAGGCAATCCCAAATAAAACCAAGACTCTTTCCACAAAGGGCAAACGTCCAGTCTGGTGGACCCCAGCCATTAACAAACTTTACAATAAGAGGAGAAAGCTATTACATGATAGAACAAAATCCATAAAGGAAGTCACCCCTGATCATTATTAGTAAAAAATACGAGCACTCATAAAATCAACTAAGGCCAGTTTTGAGAGAAAAATTGCCATGGATTCAAAGGACAATCATAAGGCCTTTTTCAGCTATGTTAGGAACCTGGGTGGAAACTCCCAGATATGCTCAGAATTAGTCCAAAATGATACAAAAATCACTGAACCCACAGACACTGCCAACATACTGGCAGACAGGTTCAGTGCAAACTTCACCCCTCTCCCCTAAAGGAGAGATAACTATCCCAGCAGAGTGTAGCCTCCCAGACATCTCAAATGCGCAGGTGAAAGCTGCTCTCTCTAAAGCTAGAAACACAATGGGACCGGATGGTGTCCCCGGCTGTGTGCTACACGAGCTAAATGAGGAATTAAACCCGCACATAAGGCAGCTGTTTAATCTCAGCCTTACCACAGGATACGTGCCCAAGGAGTGGCGTACGGCAACTGTGGTCCCACTCCACAAAGGCGGTGCCTCTACGGACCCTAGTAATTACCACCCCATAAGCTTAACAAGTGTAGTCTGCAAAGCTATGGAGAGGATCATAATGGAGCTCATAAACAAAGATATAGGGGACTTGCAGACATTGGACCCGACCCAGTTTGGCTTCAAGGGCAGATCATGCCTTTTGAACTTGGTCGACTTCTTGAAACAGTCACCAAGGCCATTGATGAGGAAAGGCAGTCCATACAGCCTACCTTGACCTTGCAAAGGCTTCGACACAATACCCCACTCGGTATTGTAGAAAAACTTACCAGCTTAAATGTAAACCCATATGTCACAAGATGGGTTGCAAACTGGCTTAAGGACAGAACCCACAGGGTTAGAGTTGCTGGCGCTATGTCAGACTCAAAGCCGGTCACAAGTGGTGTCCCACAGGGCTCGGTCCTTGGCCCCCTATTGTTCGGCATCTACATCTCAGAAGTACAGGCCAACATGGGAGGACTTTGGCTGACAAAGTTTGCAGTCGACTGCAAACTGGGCCATAGTGGAAAGTGCATCTGACACGGATATCCTTCAGAAGGGACTCACGGAAACAGATAGCTGGTGCCAGAGCCATGGCCTGAAGTTAAACGCCAAAAAATGTATAGTCATACCCTTCGGGAAAAACAAGGTAACCCCAAGCTACCATATAGGTGGCAATCCACTAAGCACAGAAGAGGTTATCAGGGACCTGGGGACCCAGGTTGACAGTGGCCTTTCTTTTGACACTCACATTGCTAAAATGGTTAGAAAGACCTTCTACATTGCCCACCTGATCATGAAGGGATTCACAGCCAGATCAAGTGAGGTCATTGTTCCCCTGTACTCTTCACTTATCAGACCAATGATCGAGTACAATGCCCCATTCGGGATGTATCTCACCCGACATCTGCAGCAATTGGAGAGACCCAAAAAGTTCCTCACCAAAAGGATAAAGGGACTCCAAAATCTGTCATATGCTGCCAGATTGAAGAAACTCCAGCTCTATTCAGTTGCATACCGTCTGTTCAGAGGTGACATGTGCCTGACATACAAGGCCATGTCCAACCCGGAATTAATGGACATGCTCCACCTCAAAAAATCCAAATCCACCAAAACCACTAGAGCAAGTGACTTAAACCTTAGCACAGATATAAATAGGACATGCTGGAGGGATAGATTTATCACTCAGAGACTCCCTATGCTATGGAATAAAATCCCGATCCATGTGAGGCAGAGCACCTCGCTGGCTCTGTTCAAGAGAAATCTTGACCTGTGGATGGGAGATCGTAGGTTTATCCCGGGAATCATCTCTGTGTCACTGCTGGACAGAGGCACAACAAACTAATGGGCACAGTATTTTTTCATATAAGGGGTGGCATAAGCCACAAAAATTTGGGCTAGGCTTATAAATGCCTTAGGGCAGATAGCCTAGTATAAACCTATGAACCTATGATCAGGCAGGGCTTGTTCCTTGAGCCACGCATGCCTATGTATGACTGATCCTGTATCAGCAGCTCTACATGAGGCCTCTAGAACATCAAAACCACATTGTAAGGTATGCTTACCCACTTGTTCTGCACTATGCATCAAATCCTGCAACTCTTTTAAGTCTGGTTGTCAGGCTGTGACTGCTGAAATTTTAGCATATGAAACTGACAGTTTAAGGCCCTCATGGATAAGGTAGCCGAGGTATATACCTTTGTTCCCCACCTTTCTAAGGATCTGGAATCTCTCTCGGAAGGCAATGGATTTTTAGCAATGGAGGCTTTAACTCCCTTGGGGCCCTGTGAGATGGTTTCTGGGTCAGCAGCATGGCTTTTGTATAGAAATTGGTGTGAGTCAGGAACCCTGTAGTACCTGTCAGGCTTAACAGGAGCTGGAGGTAAAGAGTCCGGGTTAAGGCAGGCCTCCGAGTAAACATCATCTAGTATGTCCAAGACAGGAGGTATAGCCAGAGGCCTGTGCTGAGGAAGCAAGAGAAATTCCCTGAGCCTTTTCTTGGAATCAGAATATTCCTGGCCTTCCCAGTGGAAGTGTTCCCTTAACGTATGCAAAGTTTCCCCAAATGAGTAATCCTCAGGGGGGGGGGATACAGAAGGGATGGACTCCTCTGCATCAGAGTCTTCAAAAGGGGAGTAAGAAGGTTCCTGACCATCAGAGTGCTCTGAAATAATGGAGCCCTGATCAGAGGAGGGGGAATCTACCTCCTCTCTAGGCCTTTTGTCCTGAGGGGGCTGAGATCCTCTGATAAGAGTAATTAAATCCTCAGCCATTTTGAGCATCTGTTTCTTAGGCATGGGGCCTGAAGATGGGCCCTGAGTAGCTGATCTCTTAGAGTGCATGGATGCTTTAGCCTTTGTGAAAGCCTTGATGGAGAAAAAAGAGGAAGGTCTGAAGACACCTTGAGTGGAAGTGGATCTGTCCACATTCTGAGTTTCAGCGCTAAGAGTGGCTTCTGTATCTGTAGTCGGGGTGTGGGCCGAGGAGCCTGTGACCTCGGGTACAGGAGACACCGTCAAAGACAGGTCGTCGGTAGGCAGGGGCTGCGTAGGCGCCTCACTGATAACCGGACCACGTGTAGTCGGCTTTGGTGTGGTGTCGGTAGAGGCCGCGGGCCTCGAGTGTCGGTCCTTGTCTTTGCGTTTCTTAGACAAAACCGGAGTCGGAGTATCTGACGACATGGTATAGTTAAATGCTTTTCCAAAATAATGCTGGGCGAACTCCGCCTGACGCTTAATAGTGCGTTTGTTGAATGTAGCACAAAAGCGACAGGCCGAGACCTCGTGGTCTGGGCCTAAACAAGGTATACAGAGGGAATGGAAATCCTTATGCGGTATTTGCTTCCCACAAGAAATACAATTATTGACTTTGTCTGACATTGGTCTGAGGCAAGAAAAGGTTCCCCAATGGGGTACTTAGCTTTTAGAGGACTTCGGTTTCCAAAATTTTCGTAATCTCAGGAGCTGGCCGACCGGCACTTGCGAACTGCTTCTGCTTCGGGCACCGCGCGGCAAGAAAGACTATAGAAAATGGCGTCGGCTGGTTCCTTTATACCCCTGTCACACTGACATCAGGAAAGAAGCGACAACAGCCGACGCCGGACCTAGACTTTGGAATTCGGCCGACCGAGGACCCGCCTGACGGCAGGAGAACCCATCTGTTAGGACTGCAGCTGTATGCACGATGAACATCTGGCTTTCTAAACATCGCCTGATCCTAAATCCCAAAAAAACTAAAATGCTGTTATTTTCACCAACACGTAGGTCTACCGCTTTTCACCTTTACCATAAAATCAAATGATGGCACAATAATCTCCCCTGATCCATCTACAAAACTATTAGGTGTCATCATAGACAATAATCTCAAATTTGACCTACATGTTAACCAAACTATCAAAACCATCAATAAAAAACTAGGGTCACTTTACAGAATAAAAGCCTTCCTAACCCCTCCAGCTAAAATTGCCATAGCTCGCTCTCACCTTCTTTCAACCCTTTTGTATACATCCCCTCTACTCTCGAATTTGAACTAGACTGTCCTTAGCAAACTCTCAATTTGCTACAACCACATTGCCAGGTTTGCCACTGGGCTGCCTTTTAGGACACATCATTGCATCAATCTAAATCAGCTTGGTTGGCTTGAACTACCTAGCCTAATCCAGTATAACCAACTGATTATGGCCTATAAAATCCTCTATAATCCTGACAATATTCCTGCACTTAAAAATATTATCACCCCCTATAACAATCCTAGACCGCTTCGATCCTCTAACAAACTACTAATTCAGACTAGCAAAATTAATAACACAGCCGGTGATTCTCTCTTTGCAAACTCTGTAAGTAGATCCTGGAACTCTCTTCCAGCTGATATTACCTTACTTTCCACCTTAGGTCAATTTAAAACTAGACTCAAACAACATTTGTCACTTAACTGGCTATGTCAATGTATCAAGCCTGGCTAACTCGAATGTGTAAAAATCTGTTAACCAGTTTACTGTGTAATTTAATTTAATCCTGACCTGTGCTCAGGACTAACTGTAACCCGTGGAACTTGTTTAACTTGCTTACTTATGTAATCTCTGTAAATAGTCTGTTTGTAATATGTAATGCTGGCATTATGTAATGCTGTATCTGCTTACCCTTGGAGCTTTTCTCCCCGGGCCTCCGCTGAAAATGGACATGCATCCAGTCGGACTATCCCGGTCAACAAATGTAAAATAAAATAAATGAATAAAAATAAAGTCTGTGATAGAATTAGCTACTTAACCGTAATGAAGCACAAACTTTAAGTAATACCCTACTATCTCAAGGAACACCCTTACCCTGCTTTTCTATAACTAGGGAAGGTTATGCCTGGACAACCCACACTTAGGCTGACAAACTTTTGCCAGCACTCACTAAATGACCAGTGTTTGCTACTTCTCCCATTTTCACCGGTATCTTATTTGCCTTGACAGCCAACACAGCCCTTTTTAATATGTGTGGCACCGCTCTGACATGTTTCATATGTTCCTGCCAGGACCAGATAAAAAACAGCTGTAACATCTATGTAAGCAAGAGCACAGTGTCCAGCTCTTGATACATATGATACACCAGCCACTGGAAATTTTCTGAGGCATTATTCATCCCAAAAGGCCTTCTGGTGAAGTCATATAATCCAAGCAAGGTAACAAAAGTGGACTTCTTCCTTGCTGTGAGGGTCAACAGTACTTGCCAGTAGCCCTACATTAGGTTGTTAGTGGTCAGATACTTTTCCCCAACCAGTTGTTAGAAATTTTTACTTGTCATGGCCATGGCTATGCATCTGTTTCTGAGTGGCTGCTTAGCCTCCTATAGTTTACACAGAACCAAATGCTACAGTTTAACACCACTAGTGAGTCCTAGGGATTACTAGATTCCTGAATTACCCCCAAATTTAAATTTCCAAGGATTCTTCCCATGTTGTTTGCTTGACTTGTTCAGGCAGCCTTAAGAAACTTGTTTATCACTGGGACCCTGTTTCAACATGGTGCTGTACAAGCTGGACACACAGTGCCTTAACAGTGAACATGTCCCCAGACTCACATAGCACTGTTCAGGTTTCTTGAATCTATGTAGGGGAAAGCTGTTGTAACAGTATTATTTCATCCACTGAGTGTTTTGTATCTCACTCAGATTTTCCACCAGATCCCTCTCTGATGCCTCTTGTAGCCCACTCACCACACCAAGGTAGGACTAAATTATACTGATGTGGTAGCAATTGTGTTTTTGCTTTCTAAAGGATAACTCCACCACATAATAAACATCTTTTACCTTTACAGGAACGGTGCAGGGTGCCTCCCATACTGCCTTGCAGCTTATTCTGATGAAGAGAAATGATTATCTTACCTTTTGCCCAACTGTACGCTCTCAGGCTTTAACAGTCTTGTCATATCAAACATTTCTGCTGCTTTGTTTATGCTAGGTACTTCACACTATGTAACACCACCATGAGGATTCTAAAAGCACAGTCCCAAAATTCAGCACATACTCCACCAACAAACTCCTTGTAGGAATCACATCCTCCTCCAAATCACCACAAATTAAGTCTCAAGGCTCCCTCACCCTGTGACCATAAAGCAGCTTAAATTGTGAACTGCCCTTGGATGCTTGGGGGAACCTACCTGTAAGCAAAAAGGAAAGTACTTTTTTTCCCATTCAAAAGGGTATGCAAATATTGTCAGGACAGTTTTAAGAGGAGAGTCGAACCTCCCCTCCAAACCATTTGTTTGCGATGGTAGGGGGCCATTTTTAACTGCTTTGCACAAAAGTACTCAATAAACAAGTCCCTCTTATGCCCAATACAAACCTTGCTGAAAATTTCTAACACAGCATTTGTTACCTTTCTGTCTGAAGATATGGCAAAGCCACACATCAGGAAAAGTACAGTTTTGTACCTACCATAAATGTAGATGTCCGATAGGTATGCATCTGCAGTCATAACATATGGGTTGTCCTGCCTCAGGCAGCCCTCGGTCGGCCCGATTCCAAAGTCTGGGTCCGGCCTCGGCTGATGTCGCACTTCACCCAACGTCATAGCTCCTGGGGTATAAAGGCATCAGCCAATGCCATTTTCCTCAGTGTTTCTTGCCCCAGATGCCAGGTGCCCTCTAGGAAGGCTAAATTTGGATAATGTTGTAAATTCCAAACAGTAGCAAACAAAAAATATATATACATATATATATATATATATATATATATACATACAAACAAATACACCACAATAGATTCCCCCAGCTAGCTGAAAGAGGGGTAAGCACCCTAGGAGTACCACAGAGGGGAAGGAGGGTGGGTAATCCTGACTGCAGATGCATACCTATCGGACATCTACATTTATGGTAGGTACAAAACTGTACTATGTCCTTCAAGGATGCATCTGCAGTCATAACATATGGGTAAAATACCATAGCCAAACTGGGGGAGGAGGCACTAAGATAAAGATGGTGTAGTTAAGATCCCTTGTAAAACTGCAGTTGCAAAGCCTGCTCGGGATCTGGAGTATAAAGGAAGATTGTAATGCTTGGCAAATGTATGCACGGAGCTCCAAGTAGCAGCTTCTAAAATGTCTTTGGTAGCCACTCCTCATAGGAAAGCTGTAGTGGTGGCTGTAGCCCTTGTGGAGTGAGGCCTGATATTTTCAGGAGTTGACTTTCCATGAAAAGAGTAACAGAATCGAATGCAATTTCCTATCCATTTTGAAATTGTCTGTTTGGAAATTGCTTTCCCTTGCACTCCTGCTGCATATGCTACCAGAAGCTGATCAGTTTTTCTGCTGGTCTTAGTTCTGTCCAGGTAGTAGCGCAGTTGTCTATGCACATCCAAGGTGTATAGTAGCTTTTCCCCCCTGTTCTGAGGGTTAGGGAAGAACGTAGGCAGAAGAATAGCTTGATTCAAGGATACCCTGGATACCACCTTTGGCATGAAAGTAGGATTGGTTCTCAGAGACACCCTATCCTGGTGAAAGATAAGGAAAGGCTGTACTGCCATTAATGCCTGTAACTCGGACACCCTTCTTGCTGAAGTGATTGCTAGAAGGAAGGCAGTCTTCCAAGGTAAGAACTGTAAGTCTGCTGATGCTGCTGGTTCAAAAGGGGGAAGTGTTAATTTTTCCAGCACAAAATTGAGTTCCCATGCAGGCAGAGGTTGTTTCCTTGGAGGTTTTACATTTTTGATCCCTCTTAAAAATTGCCTGAGAAGAGGTTGAGAGAAGATAGGAGGATCCATGTTGTACTCTGCTGAAATTGCTGAAGCATGAATCTTAATGGAAGAATAGGACAGGCCATTGTGGAACAGTTCTGCTAAGTATTCTAGGATGTGTGCTAGGTTTGCAAGCGTGACATCTGTTCCCTTTGATGCACTCCAAATGAGGAATCTCTTCCATTTGGCTGAGTATGTTTTCCTTGTGGAGGGTCTGCGAGCCTCCAGGATAATGTCCTTGACCCTCTGAGATAAAACAGGTTGGTTTTGTTTTATGCAATTTTCCAGGCAGTTAGCTGCAGCGTTTTCAAGTTTGGATGTAGGGTCTTGTAGTTGTTCTGTGTTAGAAGTAAAGGCCATAGAGGTAGAGGCCACGGGTCCGTCCGAGACATGCTTCTTAGTAGCGGGTACCAATGCTGCCTTGGCCAGTCTGGAGCTATCAGAATTACCTTTGGCTGTTCTTCCCTGATCTTCAGTAGAACTTTGTACATCAATGGGAGAGGTGGAAAGGCATAAAGTGTCAGGGCCTTCCAGCTGAAAGAAAGGGAATCCACTCTCCAGGCTTGTGGGTGGTATTCTCTTGAGCAGAATTTCTTCAGTTGGTGGTTGAGTGGGAAGGCGAACAGGTCTATCTCTGGCATTCCCCATTTCTTTGTTATGGTTTTGAAGATATCTGGATGCAGTATCCATTCGTGAGCATCCGTGGTAGTTCTGCTTAATTTGTCTGCTAGTGAATTCTCTTTTCCTGGTACGAATCTGGCCTGTAGTTGAATGTTGAGATTCAGGCCTAGGTTCCACAGTTCCATTGCCATCCGGCATAGAGGGTAGGAATGTGTGCCTCCCTGTTTGTTGATGTAACACATGACTGTGGTATAGTCCGTCCTTATCAGCAGGTGTCCTTGCTTGAGGAATGATTTGAATGCCTGTATTGCTTGTTTCACTGCCAGCATCTCCTTTAGATTTATGTGTAGTTTCAGCTGGTCTTGGGACCATAGGCCTTGGATACACTTGTCTTCCATGTGTGCACCCCAGCCTAGGTCTGAGGCGTCCGTGGTGATGGACTGCCTTGGTTGTGGTTTGTGGAAAGGCAACCCACTGTTGGTCTGGCAGGCCTGAGCCCACCACAGGAATTCTTTTTTCAGGCATGGAATGATTGGTATCATGGTCTCTAGACTGTGTTTGTGTTGAGACCATACATTTCTTAGGTACCATTGCAATTTTCTCATATGCAGTCTGGCATGTGGGATCAAGATTATGCAAGATGCCATGTAGCCCAGGGCCTGCAGGACTTTCCTTGCAGTAAGCTGAGTTTGTCTTGTCAATGCCTTGAAGTAGACTGGAAGCTGGTTTTGTTTTTCTTCTGTGAGAAGAGCCATCTGAGTTATTGTATCCAGTTCTGCACCCAAAAATGTTATCCTTTGGGATGGCACTAGTCTTGACTTCTGTATGTTGACTGTGTATCCCAAGGCTTGCAGCAGTTGTATGACATGGGCCAAATCCTTTATTATTTTTGTCTTGTTGTCCGCTTGTATTAGGCAGTCGTCCAGGTATGGATAGATTTGAATTCCCTGAAGCCTGCAATGTGCAATTACTGATGCCAGGCATTTCGTGAATACTCTGGGCGCAGTAGATAATCCAAAGGGCAATGCTGAGAATTGATAATGCTCTGATCCTGCAAGAAATCTGAGGTGTCTTCTGCAATCAGGTCGTATAGGGACGTGCAGGTATGCCTCCTTGAGATCTAGAGTTACCAGCCAAGACTCCTTGCCCAACATGGGAAGAAGTTGCTGTAGGGTCAGCATCTTGAATTTTGGTACAATGAGATATGTGTTCAGTGCGGACAAATCGAGAATAGGCCTCCATTGAGTTTCTTTTCTTGGTACAAGGAATAGTCTGGAGTAAAATCCTTGGCCTTGTTCCATAGATGGTACCTTTTCTATTGCTCTCATCCGTAGTAAGTTGATGACTTGTTTTAGAGCCTCTGACTTCTGGCTTGGCGGAAGGTTTGGCATTCCTTTCTTTTTTGGTAAAGTGTGGAAGTGAAACCTGTAGCCTTTGTCTATTGTTTGCAAAGTCCATTTGTCTCCTGTAATGCAATGCCAGTTTTTTGAAAATAAAGCTAATTTTCCGCCCAAGGGTGCTTCCAATTGTTCCCTGGTAGGCGGAATCAGAGCCAAGTCATTGTGTCTGTCCAGTGGAAGTGGTTGCAGTCGCAGCTGTAGAGGTACTCCTCTGGTTGTCAGGTTGCCACTGACGGCCCCTGTAGGCACCCCTTGATTGACCTCTGCCTCTTGGGCGTCTATTTCTGCCTCTTTGTGCTGTGGAGGTGTTTGGAAAGGACCAATTCTTTGAAGGCCAATTTCTACTGAACCTCGGAGGTTGGACCTGCAAAAAATCCTTGACTGTTTGCACAGATTTTGCTTTTTCTTCCACTTTCTTTAGAACCTCCTGTGCAGGGGAGCCAAATAAACTTTGTTTTATCATAGGAGCATCTAGTAGTTTAGACTTAACATGGTCTGGCAAGGATTGCTCTTTTAGCCAGGCATGCCTTCGAATCACTGCTCCAGTCATAGCTGATCTAAATGAAGCCTCCAGTGCATCATAGCCACATTTTAAAAAATGATTACTGAGCTGCTGAGAATTGTGTACCAACTCCTGAAGGGACTTACGGTCTAAAGGTTCAGGAGAAGAAAGCTTTTTATTCAGCTAATCTAACAAAAATTCCTGGTATTGTATCATGTGAAATTGACAGTTTAAAGCCCTGGCAGAAAGAGTAGCAGATGTATAAACCTTTTTACCCCATCTCTCTAATGCTCTAGATTCTCTTTCAGAGGGGAGGGGGTTTTTGGCAGAGGCAGCTGCAACACCCTTAGAGCCCTGAGAAATGTTTTTTGGGTCTGCAGCGTGGGCCTTGTACAAGTGGAAATGAGTATCCGGGACCCTATAATATCTGTCAGGTTTGGCAGGGGCCGGGGGAAGAGAATCAGGGGCTGAACTGGCATCATTGTATGCATCATCAACAACTGATAGTACAGGTGGTATGGCTAAAGGCCTATGCTGTGGTAAATGTAAAATAGTACTTAGCCTTTTTCTAGAATCAGAAAAATCCTGACCCTGCCATTGGAAATGTTCCCTCATTGAATGAAGAGTTTCCCCAAATGAAAATTCTTCTGGGGGAGAGGCAGAGGGAATGGAGTCTTCTGCATCCGAATCCTCATAAGGAGAGTATGGGCCTTCCTGATGGTCTGGTAAATCTGATCCATCCGAGGAGTAGTCAGAGGAAAGAGGTTCAGGGGGTTCAGTCCTAGGCCTTTTTTCAGGAGGGGTTTGTGAGGCCCTGTCTGGGTGAGGTTGGGATCCCCTGATTAAAGAAATGAGGTCCTCAGCAAGGCTGAGAATCTGAGAACTTGAGGAAGGTCTGTGAGGAGCTTTTGTAGGTAAGGCCTTGGAAAGTTTAGCTGCTTTAGCCCTGGAGAAGGCCTTAATAGACATAGAAGCAGGGGGTCTAGCTGCCCCACGTGCAGGAGTGGAAATGTCCAACGGGATGGTGTCGGACAAATCTTGAGTGCCTGCTTCTTTGGTAGGAATTTCTGTAGCAGACTCAGCCGGGGCCTCTGAGGCCTCGGTTGTCGGAGGCATGCTAGCGGCCGAAGGGAGGACCGAGGACTCGGTTTCAGCCGAAACCGAGACACTCGCGGTAGGCCTAACCGTGGTTTCAGCCGAAACCGCGGGCCGCGAGTGTCGGTCCTTTTCCTTGCGCTTTTTAGCTAAATGTGTAGTCGGAGTCTCCGACGGCATTTTATATGCAAAGGCTGGACCAAAAAACTCTTCTGCAAACTCCGACCGACGTCTAAGTGTCCGTCGGTTGAAGGAGGCACAGGCTAAACAAGCTGATACGTCGTGGTCTGGGCCTAAGCAAGGAAGGCAATAAGAGTGGAAATCCTTATGAGGTATTTGTTTCCCACAAGTTAAACAATTATTTATTTTGTCTGACATCGGCTGAGGCAAGAAAGAGTCCCCAACGGGGTACTTAGCTTTTAGAAGTCTTGGTAGCTGAAATCTCTGGATCTGACCGACCGGCACTTGTGAACAGCTTCTGCTTCGGGCACCGCGCGGCAAGAAAGACTGAGGAAAATGGCGTCGGCTGATGCCTTTATACCCCAGGAGCTATGACGTCGGGTGAAGTGCGACATCAGCCGAGGCCGGACCCAGACTTTGGAATCGGGCCGACCGAGGGCTGCCTGAGGCAGGACAACCCATATGTTATGACTGCAGATGCATCCTTGAAGGACATCTACCAGTGGCATAATCTATGACTACCATACTTCTTTTCTACAGTGCTTGGGGCACTAATGGGCCCTACAATATCTACGGCTACCTTCCAAAACAGCTCATTAATAACAAGCAACAGTAGCAAAGCAGCCTTAGTTTTGTCTCCTGCCTTGCCAATATTCTGACACTGATCACATTTCTGGCTGTACTCGGTCATGTGTTTTGGAATGCCTGGCCAATGCAAAAATTGCTTAATCATCTTTTTAGTGCACTTTCGGATAAAATGGCTTGAAAAAGATGCATCATATGGTATGGCCAGAAGTGACCTATGGTAGGCCCTTAGGAGTAAAAAGTTGAGTATCCCTATTCTCTCCATTCCTCCTTCTGCAGGCCATTCTTTTTGCAGTATCCTATTGTCCCAGTATATATAGACTTCCCTCTACCATGAAGGTTAGAAGCGAAAATGGCTACCTACATCTGGTCCCATAAGCTAAGAACTTAGATCTCTGCCTTTATCAACTCTCTCTCTCCGAACTCGCCCAGTTCCTTGTCTAACAGAAGCCCTGAACTTTTGACAACTGTCTCAGATTGAGACCATTGCTTAGTCTAAAGTAAAGCTGTGGCTCTGGTTCAGGCCTGCAAGTACCTAGGCCCTTCCATGAAACAGCAACACCATTAACCTCTGCTGAAGGTGTGGGCATTAGATGGATCACCATCCTTCTACCTTCCCCATATGAGCATCTCCATGCCTGGCTGCCTATAATTGCATGTACAGAAGGTAATATGTTATCAAACTCCTTACCTTGCAACACATTTGTTAAGTTATCGATAGTGCCAGCTCCTTGACTTCCTCCTCTACCTCTTAGTCCAAATGCTGCCTGGTTAATGATATCTAAAAAGGTGTCCCTTTCATAGCACTAACTGAAGTAGCCTGCCTGGACAAGTGATGACCCCCTCTAACAACTGCAAGCTTGACTATATTTATGTCTGATGCATTAAGTAATGGTTTCTTTACCCTCTACCAAGATAGATTACGGTCCATGTGATAATACGGAGCAACTGCAGTTTCAAGACAGCCCACTGCTATCATGGTCCTACGTTTAACTACCCTCACTTGACTTTTGTTCTCCAACATTGTTGTCGACATCTGGAATGTTCATGAGATATCTGGTTTTCTGGAAGTCCTATACCTGTAAATCAGTACTGCTGAAAAATAATTTCCAGTGATCATACAGTTTGTCTTTCCCTCCACTGCTGTACAACAATGGAGTTATGTCTTGTCCCACATGGGGGTCCTCCTGGCTAGATACAAGTCACCTTCTTACCATTTACTCAGCAGTTTTACACAACAGATCTATTAATCAGATATAAATATCTTCAAAAGTATTGAGTGCTTGCTCCCTTACGGTAAGGTCTCCCAACACTTCAAAAGTACTAACTTGACAAACTCACCCACTTATACCAGTAAGTATTTACTGTTTAATCACAAATTATTAACAATGGTTTCTGTCTTTCTTCTATGCTCTTTAAACATTTTCTGCTATAAAGTTCAGGAAAGAGCTTAAAACAGTCAATTAAATGGACTATAACTTTACCACAATTACAACCGTCTACGTCAGTCATTTTAGTTAATGCATGTGCTGCCTTGCCCATTAATAAAAAAAAAAAGGTTTAAAACCTCATGCATTGTCCAAGTCAACTCAGAGATGATCATTCACTGCATCTCATGCACAATTAAACTATCCCCCTCCTTATTTTAAGGCAGCAGTTAAGCATTGACTGCATCCATGACTTCATTTTCTCCCCATTACTCATGTGCTTTTGACATGCACCCGGCACTTCCTCTTTTCATTCATCCTACCTCTCTTGCACCTGAAGCCATTTCATTTATGCAGACATCTCAGTCTTCAAGCATTTCATCTCCAGCTAAAGTCTATTTAATTCAAGCTATGATCGGAGGTCATCTAGAGATGAAACAAACTTTATCACGTACTCTGCACTCAAAGCCACTATCTGGGTGTCTCCAATTTCAGTGAACTGAATCTTAGCTGAAATCGTGGCAGTTACCTCATCCTTGGCAATACTTGTTAGGCTGGTTCTTTTCAGTCTGTGACACTGATATTTTCTGCATGTTCCACAGAGCTCAGTTTTGCCCATTTCCTAACCACTATGATTAAAAATAAAACATCTGTTGTGTAACAATGTATGGCTGCAAGGGAACAAGCATATGCACCACCTATAAAACATTTTTCTGGGCTATAAAAATGTTGAATATCTGCTCCACTGCTTAAAAAAATATATGCTGAATGAGTATCTAAATACTACTCATTACCACAAAAATGCGTGTTAAGAAGGGATACATTTATTTGATCCACAATGCTGCAAGCCAATTAACATGGCTGGTCTTGAGGGTGTAAATGTGCATAAATGTCTGACACACAAATAAGTTTTAGCTCACAGAGATGCAGACCAGAGTTATAATTCCTGACTCACCATGACTTCATCCAACAACCCAGAATTAGCTCAGTGTCATCTTACTAATAGCAATTAAAAACTGTCCAAAATTATTCTGCACACAAATACTTTTCAGTGTGCATGTGTGTGTTTGGGGGGGGGGGGGGGGAGTACCTCACCAGTGCCAAAGTACAGTTTTGTACCTACCATAAATGTAGATGTCCGATAGATATGCAACTGCAGTCCTGACATATGGGTTGTCCTGCCTCAGGCAGCCCTTCGGTCGGCCGGATTCCAAAGTCTGGGTCCAGCATCGGCTGATGTCACCTCCTCCCCGACGTCAGAGCGGCTGGGGTATAAAAGCATCGGCCGATGCCATCTTCTTCAGTGTTTCTTGCCCCAGATGCCAGGTGCCCTCCAAGGAAGGCTAAATTTAGAGAATGGAAGAAATTCCAGACATGCCCAACAATAATAAACAGATACACCATAACAGATATCCCCAGCTAAGTTGAAAAACGGGTATGGACCCAAAAGGAAAAGAAATACAGTGGGGTAGGAGGGAGGGAAAACCTGACTGCAGTTGCATATCTATCGGACATCTACATTTATGGCAGGTACAAAACTGTACTATGTCCTTCAAGAATGCAACTGCAGTCCTGACATATGGGTTGAATACCATAGCCAAGCTGGGGGTGGAAGGACCTAAGATAAAGATGGTGTAGCTAAAATGCCCTGCAGGACTGCAGAAGCAAAGCCTGCTCGGGATCTGGAATATAAAGGCAGGTTGTAATGTTTGGAAAATGTATGCACGGAGCTCCATGTAGCAGCTTCTAGAATGTCCTTTGTAGCCACCCCTCTTAGAAAGGCTGTGGAGGTGGCTGTAGCTCTGGTGGAGTGTGGCCTGATATTGGCTGGCACATCTTTTCCATGGAAGGAGTAGCAGAATCTGATGCAGTTTCCAATCCATTTTGAAATTGTCTGTTTGGAAATTGCCTTTCCTTGTACTCCAGCAGCGTAAGCTACAAAAAGCTGGTCAGATTTTCTGTTGGCTTTTGTTCTGTCCAAGTAGAAGCGCAATTGTCTGTGTATGTCCAAGGTGTGCAGAAGCCTTTCTCCTTTATTTTGAGGGTTAGGAAAGAAAGTAGGCAGGTGAATTGCTTGATTTAAAGAAACCCTGGACATCACTTTTGGCATGAATGAAGGATTGGTTCTTAAAGAGACTCTGTCCTGATGAAAAATGAGAAATGGTGGTACTGCCATGAGGGCCTGTATCTCCGAGACTCTTCTTGCTGAGGTAATTGCCAAAAGGGAAACTGTTTTCCAGGAGAGAAATTGCAATTCTGAAGATGCTGCTGGCTCAAAGGGAGGAAGAGTTCATTTTTCCAAGACGAAGTTTAGGTCCCATGCAGGCACTGGTGGTTTCCTTGGAGGTTTGATATTCTTTATCCCTCTTAGAAACTGCCTCAGCAAAGGATGTGAAAATACAGGTGGATCACAGTTGTATTCTGCCGAAATTGCTGAAGCGTGTATTTTTATGGAAGAGTAGGACAGGCCATTGTGAAGCATTTCTGCCAAGTATTCTAGTATGTGTGGGATGCTCATTACCGATGCATCCTGCCCTTTGTTGGCATTCCAGATGGTAAATCTCTTCCAACTGGCTGAATAAGTCCTTCTGGTGGAAGGTCTGCGGGCTTCCAGTAAGATTTCTCGAACCTTTTTGGAGAGAGAAATATGGGGAGAAGTCATGGAACCCTCCAAGCTGTCAGTTGCAATGTTTGCAGGTTGGGATGAACGGTCCTGTAATTGTGCTGAGTTAGAAGCAGTGGCCATTGAGGCAGGGGCCACGGCTTGGTGCAAGTTATGCTCCTTAGTAATGGATACCAGTGTTATCTTGGCCAGTCTGGAGCTATCAAAATGCCTTTCGGTTGTTCTGCTTTGATCTTCAGTAACACCTTGGTCATTAATGGTAGAGGTGGGAATGCATAAATTGTTAGAGAATTCCAGCTGAAAGAGAGAGCATCCATTCTCCATGCTTGAGGATGGTGTGTCCTTGAGCAGAACTTCTTCAGATGATGATTGAGGTGCGAGGCAAAGAGATCTATGGATTTTTCCCAAAGAGTCATTGTCAGTCTGCAGAGGTGGTAAGAATGGGTGCCTCCCTGCTTGTTTATGTACCACATAACGGTGGTGTTGTCTTTCCTTATTAGTAGATGGCCTTGCTGAAGAAATTTTCCGAAGGCCTCGATTGCATGAATCACTGCCAACATCTCTTTTTGATTGATGTGCAGATGCAATTCTTGGGGAGCCCATTGCCCTTGAATGCATCTGTCTGCCATGTGTGCCCCCCATCCATGGTCTAAGGCGTCTGTTGTTATGGTTTGGCTTGCTTGAGGTTTGCTGAAAGACATCCCTTCGTTTAGCTGGCTTGCTTGTGCCCACCACAAAAATTCCTTTTGAAGACATGGAATGAGTGGAATAATTGCTTCTAAGTCATGGCTGTGTTGAGACCATAAACTTTTTAGGTACCATTGTAGTTTTCTCATGTGTAACCTTGCCAGTGGAATCAGAAGAATGCAAGATGCCATGAAACCCAGGGCCTGCAGGATTTTCCTTGCAGTCATCTGGGTCTGCTTTGCTAGGTTTTTGAAGTAATCTGGTAATTGTTCTTGTTTTTCTTCTGTGAGGAAAGCCATCTGTGAGTTTGTGTCCAGTTTGGCTCCTAGAAAAATTATTTGTTGGGATGGCAGTAGTCTTGATTTTTGAATGTTGACTGTGTATCCCAAAGCCTGTAGTAAGTGAATGACATAGTCCAAGTTTCTTATCAAGGCTTGTTTGCTGTCCGCTTGAATAAGGCAGTCGTCCAGGTAAGGGTATATTTGTATCCCCTGAAGTCTGCAATGTGCAATTACTGATGCCAGGCATTTCGTGAATACTCTGGGCAGTAGATAAGCCAAAAGGCAATGCTGAGAATTGATAATGCTCTGACCCTGCAAGAAATCTGAGGTATCTTCTGCAGCTTTGTCTGATTGGGACATGCAGGTATGCCTCCTTGAGGTCCAGAGTAACCAGCCAAGACCCCTTGCCTAGCATGGGAAGAAGTTGCTGTAACATCAGCATTTTGAATTTTGGCACAATGAGAAAAGTGTTTAGAGCAGACAAATCCAGTATAGGTCTCCATTGCTTTTCTTTTCTTGGAACAAGGAACAGTCTTGAGTAGAATCCCTGGCCTTGTTCCTGAGGAGGAACCTTTTATGTTGCTTTGATTTGTAGCAGCTTTGAAACTTGTACGAGTGCCTCTGCCCTCTGATTTTGTGGCAGGTTTGGCATGCCTTGTCTTGTTGATAAGGTGTGGAAGTGGAACCTGTAACCTTTGTCTATTATGTCCAAAATCCATTTGTCCCTTGTAATAACGTGCCAATTTTTTGAAAATAGAGATAATTTTCTGCCTAAAGGTGCTTCTCTTTGAGCCTTGGTCGGCGGTGTCAAAGTCAAGTCATTGTGTTTGTCCCTGTGGAACAGTAGAGGTCCCTGCGCCACTTCTCTGATTAGTAGGTTGCCATTGGTGGCCCCTGTAGGTGCCTTGGTATTGCCCTCTACCTCGAGCACGCCTGTTTTTTCCTCTTTGGAACTTGTCAGTGTCTGGAAAAGACCAATTTTTCGAAGGCCAATTCCTGTTGAACCTTGGTGGCTGAACCTGGAGGAAATCTTTGACTGTTTGTACTGATTTAGCCTTTTCCTCAATTGATTGCAACACAGCCTGTGCATTAGCACCAAATAGCTTGTGATGTCCTTCATGGATGCATCTGCAGTCATAACAACTGGGGTTGTCCTGTCGTCAGGCAGCCCTTCAGTCGGCCGGATTCCAAAGTCCGGGTCCGGCTTCGGCTGATGTCGCACTTCACCCGACGTCATCTCTGTTGGTCTTCGGGTATAAAAGCATCAGCAGATGCCATTTTCTTCAGTCTTTCTTGCCGCGTGGCGCCCGGAGCAGAAGCTGTTCGCAAGTGCCGGTCGGTCGGATCCAGAGATTACTTCTACCGAATACTACTCAAGACTTCTAAAGCTAAGTACCCGTTGGGACTCTTTCTTGCCTCAGCCGATGTCAGAAAAAGTTAATAATTGTTTAACCTGTGGGAAACAAATACCTCATAAAGATTTCCACTCTTACTGCCTGCCTTGCTTAGGCCCAGCCCACGACGTAGCAGCCTGTTCGTCCTGTGCTTCTTTCAACCGACGAACGCGTAGGCGCCGGTCGGAGTTTGCAGAACAGTTTTCGGTTCTGATTTTGCGTACATTATGCCGCCGGATCCTCCGACGACGCATTCTGCCAAAAGAAAGAAAAGACCGACACTCGCGGTCCGCGGTTTCGCCGAAACCATGGTTAAGCAAACGCGAGTGTCTCGTTTCGCGAAACCGAGAAAACTGATCAAAATACAGCTGAAACTTCCTCTACAACTGAGGTCCCTGCTAACACTCTTGAATCGGCCTCAGAAATTTTACCCACTACGGTGCTTACCACTGACTTATCAGACACCATTCCCTGGATGTCTCTACCCCAGCACGTGGTGCTGCTAGGCCTCCAGCAGCCATGTCCATTAAGGCCTTCGCCAGGGCTAAAGCAGCCAAGACTACTAAAACAGTGCCTGTTAAACCCCCCTCAACCAGGCCCTCTTCCAGTTCTCAAATGCTTACTTTGGCAGAAGATTTAATTTCATTAATTAGAGGATCTCAATCTCACCCAGACAGGGCCTCTCAGCCCCAGAGAAGAGACCTAGGGCAGAGCCCCATGAGCCAGTGTCCCTGATGATTCTGCTGATGAATCAGACATAACTGACCAGCCAGAGGCTCCTTTCTCCAATTTTGAGGATTCTGATGCTGAAGAATCCATTCCAGCTGCTTCCCCACCAGAAGAATTCTCCTTTGGGGAAACCTTGCATGCCATGCGAGAACAGTTCCAATGGCAGCAACAGGATTTTTCAGACTCCAGGAAAAGACTTAGGACCTTTTGCACCTTCCACAGCACAGGCCCTTAGCTATACCTCCTGTTCTCTCTGTGGTGGATGATGCTTTCAATGATGTCTGCTCCGCTCCAGATTCTTTACCACCAGCCCCTGCCAAACCAGACAGATTTTACAGGGTGCCAGATACTCATCACCACCTTTACAAGGCCCCTCTTGCAGACCCCGAAACTATTTCCCAGGGTCCCAAGGCAGTAGCCGCGACCATAGCTAAAAACCCTGTTCCTTCTGAAAGGGAAGCAAGGTCATTAGACAGATGGGGTAAAAGGTTTACACTTCAGCCACTCTCTCAGCTAGAGCTTTAAACTGTCAGTTTCACATGATACAATACCAAGAGTTTATGCTTGAGCAGTTAACTAAAAGCTAACCTCTGATGAATCTCTTGATAAGAAATATGTATTAGAAATGGTAAATAACATACAGCAAGTTAGTAACCACTCTTTAAAATGTGGCTATGATGCACTGGAGGCTTCATTTAGATCAGCCATGACTGGCACTGTAATTAGAAGGCATGCATGGCTAAAGGAGCAAGCTTTACGGATCATGTTAAATCTAAATTGCTAGATGCTCCTATGGATAAAACAAGTTTGTTTGGTACACCTGCCCAGCAGGTTATGAAGAAAATGGAAGAAAAGGCAAAATCAGTCCAGACAGTTAAAGATTTCTTGCAGGTTCAACCCCAAGGTTTAGCAGGAACTGGCCTGCCCAAAATTGGTCCTTTCCTGACTCCACAAGACCTCAAAGGGGCAGGAATAGACATTCCAGAGGCAGAAACCAATCCAGAGGAGGTGCCTACAGAGGACGACAGTGGCAAGGTAACAACAGAGGCACAGACTCAACACCTGCCACTACATCAACACAGCCACAGTGACTTAATCCTAAACCCGCCTACCAGGGAACAAATAGCAGCTCCTCTAGGCGGAAAGCTAACCTTATTTTCAAAAAACTGGCACCACATAACAAAGGACAAGTGGATTTTACGAACCATAGATCAAGGTTACCGGTTCCACTTCCACACTTTACCAGACAAAAGAGGAATGCCAAATCTACCTCCAAATCAAAAGACAGAGGCTCTACAACAGATAATGGAGTTAGCAAACATGAGAGCTGTGGAGAAAGTGCCAACAGCAGAGCAAGGAAAGGGGTTCTACTCCAGACTATTCCTAGTTCCAAGAAAGGAAAAAAGTTGGAGACCAATTCTAGACCTGTCCACCCTGAATACTTACATCATTGTCCCAAAATTCAAAATGCTGACCCTACAGCAACTTCTTCCCATGCTGGGCAAGGAGTGTTGGCTGGTAACTCTAGATCTCAAGGAGGCATACCTGCACGTCCCCATTTGACCAATCTGCAGAAGATACCTCAGATTTCTTGCAGGATCAGAGCACTATCAATTCTCAGCATTGCCCTTTGGCTTATCTACTGCCCAGAGTATTCACAAAATGCCTGGCATCAGTAATCGCCCATTGCAGACTACAGGAATTCAAATTTATCCATACCTGGACGACTGCCTGATACAAGGAGACAACAAAAGCAAGCTGACAACAGATTTACAAAGGGTCATTTACTTGCTTCAAGCACTGGGATACACAGTCAATTTACAAAAGTCAAGACTGATACCATCCCAGACAAGGACTTTCCTGGGAGCGGAATTGGACACAGTAAGACAAATGGCATTCCTAACTAGAGCGAAACAAAAGGAACTCCCTCTTTACTTCTTGGCACTAACAAAACTGAAAAAGTTAACAGCAAGAAAGGTACTGCAGGCCTTGGGTTTCATGGCATCATGCATACTCTTGGTTCCATTTGCCAGACTACATATGAGAAAACTACAGTGGTACCTAAAGAATTTATGGTCCCAACACAGACACAGCCTAGAAACGGAAATCCCACTAATACCATGTTTAAAACAGGAGTTCCTATGGTGGGCTCAGGCATGCCAGTCAAACCCAGGCCTGCCCTTTCGCAAGGGTCAAGCAAGCCAGACCATCACAACAGATGCTTCAGACCTAGGATGGGGGCGATATGCTGGACAAATGCGTAAGGATTGTGGACACAGGACCAACTTCACCTGCACATCAACCTAAAAGAAATGCTGGCAGTAAAACTGGCAATCCAAAAGTTCAGACCATTTCTCAAGGAGGACCACTTGATGATAAGGACAGACAACACCACAGTCATGTGGTACATCAACAAACAGGGAGGCACTCATTCTTACCCCTACGCAGAATGACTTTGGAGCTGTGGACCCTGGCACTCAGCTACAACATCCAGTTACAGGCAATATTTGTGCCAGGAAAAGAAAACTCTCTAGCAGATATGTTAAGCAGGACCACATCGGATGCCCACGAATGGCAGCTGCACCCGGATATCTTCAAGACCATCTCAAGAAATGGGAATGCCTCAGATAGATCTATTCGCATCACCTTTCAATCACCAGCTCAAAAATTCTGCACAAGGACATTCCACCCACTAGCATGGAAAGTGGACTCGCTCTCCTTCAGCTGGAAAGGCCTAACAGCATATGCATTCCCACCTCTTCCCTTGATACACAAGGTACTACTAAAAATCAAGGAGGAACGTCCAAGGATAATCCTGATAGCTCCAAACTGGCCAAGACAGCATTGGTACCCACTGCTGAGGAGCATGTCTCGGAACAATATGTGGCCAATACCCCTGATGCCTTTGATGCTAACTCAGAACAACTTCAGCACCATGCATCCAAACCTAAAAACGCTGCAACTGACTGCATGGAACATCACATAGCAGCTGCTAATATAGAACTTTCACAAAGGGTTAAAGACATTATTCATGAAGCACGCAGGCCTTCAACCAGAAGGAATTATGCTGGGAAATGGAAAAGGTTTGTCATTTGGAGTTCTGAAAGAGGAAAAGATGTATCAAACATAGATATGCCTAACATTCTGGAGTATCTGGCCGAACTACTTCATTCAGGCCTGTCCTACTCCTCCATCAAGATTCATGCATCAGCTATTTCAGCAGAATACAGCTTTGATCCACCTGTTTTCTCACACCCTTTGCTCAGGCAGTTCCTCAGTGGAATCAAGAATGTAAAACCTCCAAGGAAACCACCATTGCCAGCTTGGGACTTGAACTTTGTGCTAGAAAAATTGACACTATCACCTTTTGAACCAGCAGCAACAGCAGACCTACAACACCTGTCATGGAAAACTGCTTTCCTACTGGCAATTACTTCAGCAAGGAGGGTTTCAGAACTACAGGCCTTAAATGGCAGTGCAACCCTTTCTAATCTTCCACCAAGATAGAGTGTCCATGAGGACTAATCCTACATTTATGCCTAAGGTGGTATCCAGAGTGTCTTTAAACCAAGCAATCCACCTACCTACCTTCTTTCCCAACCCACAAAACAGAGGGGAAAGAATACTGCATACCTTGGATGTACATAGACAGCTACGCTACTACTTGGACAGAACAAAAAATAGCAGAAAGACTGACCAACTTTTCGTAGCCTATGCAACAGGAAGGGAAGGAAAAGCTATTTCCAAACAGACAATCTCCAAATGGATAGGAAATTGCATACGATTCTGTTACTCCTTCCATGGAAAACCAATTCCACAGAACATAAGACCTCATTCTACAAGGGCAACAGCCACTACCACAGCCTTCTTACCAGGAGTGGCTACCAAAGACATTATTGAGGCGGCTACTTGGACCTCCGTGCATACATTTGCCAAGCATTATAATTTACCTCTATATTCCAGATCCTGAGCAGGGTTTGCCACTGCTGTTCTGCAAGGGATCCTAAACACACCATAATCTACTTTTATCCTCCTCCCCTAGTTGGCTATGGTATTCTACCCAGTTGTTATGACTGCAGATGCATCCATGAAGGACATAGTACAGTTTTGTACCTACCATAAATGTAGATGTCCGAATTGGATAGCATCTGCAGTCAGGATTACCCTCCCTCCTTCCCCTCTGTGGTACTCCTAGGGTGTTTACCCTTCTAATAGCTAGCTAGTGGGGGGATTTCTTTCATGGTGTATTTGTTTGTAATTATGTACATACATGCTTATTTTTGTGTTTACAAAATATCTTTTGGAAACATTGGCATCTATCCAAAATTTTTAGCCTTCTATAGGGCTTCTGGCATCTGGGGCAAGAAACACTGAAGAAAATGGCGTCGGCTGATGCTTTTATACCCGAAGACCAACAGAGATGACGTCTGGTGAAGTGCGACATCAGCCGAAGCCGGACCCGGACTTTGGAATCCGGCCGACTGAAGGGCTGCCTGACGACAGGACAACCCCAGTTGTTATGACTGCAGATGCTATCCAATTCGGACATCTACATTTATGGTAGGTACAAAACTGTACTTTTTTCCAGAGGTGCATCTAGTAGCTTTACTTGAACATGATCTGGCAATGTCTGTTCTTTCAAACAAGCATGTCTACGTATGACAGCCCCTGTCATAGCTGCCCTACATGAAGCTTCCAATGCATCATAACCACATTGAAAAAAATGATTGCTAACCTGCTGAGTGTTATGAACCAAATCCTGCAAGGCCTTTCTATCTAAAGGCTCAGGAGAGGCTAACTTTTTCTGTAAATCATCTAACAAGAAATCCTAATACTGAAACATATGAAATAGACAATTTAGTGCTCGCATGGCAAGGGTGGATGAGGTATAAACTTTCTTACCCCACCTCTCCAAGGACCTAGATTCCCTGTCTGCGGGCAAAGGATTTTTGGCCGTGGAAGTAACCACTCCTTTGGGCCCCTGAGAAATAGTTTCTAGATCAACAGAGTGGGCCTTAAAGAGATGTTTATGAGTTTCAGGAACCCTGTAATATCTGTCTGGCTTGACAGGAGCAGGAGGGAGAGAATCAGGAGAAGCACTTGAGTCTGAGTACACATCATCCAATACATCTAACACTGGGGGTATAGCCAAAGGACTGTGCTGGGGTAGCTTAAGGAAAGTCCGAAGCCTTTTCCTGGAGTCGGAGAAGTCCTGGCCCTGCCACTGAAAATGCTCTCTCATGGAGTGGAGAATTTCCCCAAAAGAAAAATCCTCAGGAGGAGAGGCAGAAGGAAGGGATTCTTCAGCATCCGAATCCTCGTAGGCCGGGAAGGTTTCTTCCTGGGAATCTGAATGGCCTGACTCACCAGAGGCTTCATCTGAGGAAAAGGTATCTGCCTGCTCAACCCTAGGCCATTTGTCTGAAGGCAGCTGAGTCTGGATGGGCCTGAGAACCCCTAATTAAAGAAATTAGATCTGCAGCTAAAGTCATGATCTGTTTATCAGAAGTGGAACCCTGTGAAAATGATTTAGGAGGGTGAGACTTAACCTGGCTGGCAGCCTTAGCACGTGTGTAGGCCTTGATGGACATAGACACAGGAGGCCTAGCTGCCCCACGTGCTGGAGTAACTTTGTCCACCGGAATGGTGTCAGGCAAATCTTGGGCTTCGGTTTCTGGAGGAAAATCAACAACCGGCACCGGGGTAGCCTCCGGGACCGAAGTCTTCGGTAAAGCGGTGTCGTTGGCCTGGAGCGGTTGAGTTACCGCCTCCGAAGAGACCGATGCACTCGCGGTAGGCTTTAGCGTGGTGTCGGTGGAAGTCGCGGGCCGCGAATGTCGGTCCCGGTCCTTCCGCTTTTTGGAAACATGTGCTGTCGGTAACTCCGACGGCATGTTATAAGAGAAAGTTTCCCCAAAAAAGTCTTCCGCAAATTCTGCCCGGCGCCTAAGTGTGCGCTTATTGAAGCAAGCACAGGCAGCACAGGCCGAGACGTCATGGTCTGGGCCGAGGCAGGGAAGGCAGTAAGAATGGAAATCCTTATGAGGTATTTGTTTACCACAAGACAAGCAATTATTAACTTTTGCAGTTATATCTGACATCGGCTGAGGCAAGAAAAGGTTCCCCAACGGGGTACTTAGCTTTTTGATGACTTCGGTATCAGAAAACACAGGAGCTGGCCGACCGGCACTTGCGAACTGCTTCGGGCACCGCGCGGCAAGAAAGACTGAAGATGGTGTCGGCCGATGCTTTTATACCCCAGCCACTCTGACGTCGGGGAGGAGGCGACATCAGCCGATGCCGGACCCAGACTTTGGAATCCGGCCGACCGAAGGGCTGCCTGAGGCAGGACAACCCATATGTCAGGACTGCAGTTGCATTCTTGAAGGACATCTTCCAAATACTAAACTTGAGGCAAGAAACTCAGCAGCTGGGGCAACCAGAAGAACAAATAAAAAGAGTACTACAAATCTCCAAAAAGAAAGTTTAACACACACTCAAGACACACAAAAACACTAGCCTGAGCAGTAAATGCATCTTTAGATGCACAGCATTACAGCTAAGATGGGAGAAGCAAGTAGCCGTTTTAAATGCAAGGCCATCTCAGTCTTGTTGGCCTTAGTACTGAAAGTGATGAAGACCAAATGCCAAATCTGTGATCCATTCTAAGCAGCAAAGCCTTCCTTTGCTTCTTCCTGTTCTATTCCACTCTTCAGATGATGGTGGTATTTTCTTCAGTACACTTCTACAAGAAAGCGTCAGTCCTCATCTCAGCCATCATCTGCGACTCAATGTCATATACACACTGCAAACAATTAGTGGTAACTTGTGCAACAGAAGAAACTAAATTAAAGCAGATTTTTCCTCTCAAGAAGAAACTGCAAACAAAGCATTCCTCATACTTTCACAATTAGTCACAATACACATATGAGCCTGACAATTCAACATTCTGAAAATCAAAGTGGAAGAATACATTTTCTTTTCATACTTTTCAATAATCTTTTTGTCCTTATCAGAATGAGTGGGGTTGGAAGTAACTAAATGTTTAACAGCAGTAGAATTAACTAAAGCTATTACTGCTGGGTCACATTTCGGAATAGTTTATAAAAACTTAAGACTGAGGAACTTTATACATCCTAGCTATCTTTTTAGGGGCTGCTAGCTGAGTATCAGGAAAACTACAAGCAACAACACACACACACACACCCTCTAAATCACAGGGCAGGAAGAATGGATATAGGTTCTGGAAATTCCTTCTGTATCAACTCATAGAATCCTGAGGGACAGAGAAACCTCAGTGTTCTTCCACTGAAAACACTGGCAGTTTCTAGCAATAGTCTCAGAGAAAGAGACCCCCTCGCGTGCGACACACACACACACACACACACACACACACAATATCAGAAACTGAGAGTTCCTCTGAATCCGATTAAGGAACCTGGGGAGAAAACTTTGTATCCAAATCTTTATCATCCTGTTTCAGATTCAGAATCTTGAATCTCTTCAGGAAAAATAGATACCCCTCTTTCTTTTTTACCAGAAACTACTTTACAAGACGGTTCAATAGTCTGAATTAGACCCTAAGCCAGACCCATTAAACTACTCCTGTCTAAGTAAATATGAGAAGGATTAGACACACTGTTTTCAGTTTTTTTTTTTTGATGGCAAAAAAAAAAAAAAAAAAAATGGAGCTAACTCTGTTATTAATGGTAGCAACAACTTCCCTGGGATGGGCACAGCATTTTGACACAAGGATGCATTTCCTGTTCCCCTCTCCAAGGACTAACAAGAGTGTCTTCTCCCTTGCCCAGTGAGGGCACCCCAACAGCCGTAGAAGACGTGGCTAACCCCTAGGTTTATAATGGCTGTAACTGCTACAGAGGGATCCAAGGTAAAAGATGAGTGTTCTGAGCTACAACATGCAGTGGAGGCAAATTACTAGCCTGCTGGAGTGGCAATGCTGGTTTGTTTAACTTTTTTTTTTCTCCTGTGGCTGAAAGAAGGAATGAATGACAGTGGGACCGATGGGTTGTTCAGTGTTCAAGCAGAAGTGAAACCGCAAATGCCGGTAAAAAACTACAAGTCTTTAAAAGTCACTTTTTCACAGAAAAACATATTAAAAAGCACCTTAAAACACTTTGCCAGCCACCCAAAAGAAAAAATAAACAATTTCTCAATGGAAAAATTGTTTTCAGTTACTTTACACAACTTTTAAACTGATAGGAAAAAAGAGCACTCCCGTTTAAATGTACGATGCAGTCTCATGACAGTCGATCACAACGAAAAACTCCTAGCTTTAAAATAACTTTCCTGGAGAGGAAAGTGATAAAAACACAAATATGTTGCAAATGGAAGGTTTTTTCCCCTAAAGGAACTTACCTGCTCAGCAAAGAAGCAAAGTACAGTTGTGTATACCTACCATAAATGTAGATGTTCGAGTGTCTTCACTGTTGCAGTCATAACTGTAGGGTACTCCTGTCGGCAGGCAGCCCGAGGTCGGCCAGAATATCAAAGTCTGGGTCCGGCGTCGGCTGTTTCAGCTAGAACCCTGACGTCAAAGCATATGGGTATAAAGCTGACAGCCGATGCCATCTTCTCCAGCCTTTCTTGCCCCTGATGTCAGAAGCCCCCATAAAATCAAAAGGTATCCCAAGGGAAACACAAATACACCAGAAAGGAAGTGGAAAGAAAAACACAGTAAGCAAATAGAAACAGGAGGGGTCTGGAGGGAGGGAAACACCGACTGCAACAGTGAAGACACTCGAACATCTACATTTATGGTAGGTATACACAACTGTACTATGTTCTTCGTGTTTCACTGTTGCAGTCATAACTGTAGGGTAGAATCCCAAAGCTGAGAATACGGGAGGAGGTTATGAAGTAGGAGGAGCAGCTAGAAGACCCTGCAAGACAGCAGAGGCAAAGCCTGCCCTAGACTTAGAGTACAAAGGGAGGTTATAGTGCTTGGAAAAAGTATGCACAGAGCTCCAAGTGGCAGCCTCCAGAATGTCCTTGGTAGGAACTCCTCTGAGAAAGGCCGCTAAAGTGGCAGCTGCTCTAGTAGAATGAGTCCTGACGGTACCTGGAATCTGTTTTCCATAAAGAGAGTAACAATATCTTATTCCATGAGCAATCCATTTGGAGATAGTTTGCTTAGAAATGGCTTTACCAAGAGAACTGGAAGCAAAAGAAATAAGCAATTGATCTGATTTTCTGAAACTTTTAGTTTTGTCCAGGTAAAAACGAAGTTGCCTGTGTACGTCTAATGAATGCAAAATCCTTTCCCCCCTATTTTGGGGTTTTGGAAAAAAGGTAGGAAGGTGAATAGTCTGATTTAGAGCCACTCTAGAGACTACCTTAGGCATAAAAGTAGGATTGGTCCTCAAGGAAACTCTGTCCTGATGGAAGATGAGGTATGGTTCCAGGACCATGAGGGCTTGTAACTCAGACACCCTTCTGGCAGAAGTCAAGGCCAACAAGACAGCTGTCTTCCAGGATAAGAACTTAATGTCTGCAGAGGCAGCAGGCTCAAAAGGAGGCAAAGTAAGCTTTTCCAAGACATAGTTAAGATCCCAAGGAGGGACAGGAGGAGTTCTAGGAGGTTTTAAATTCTTAGCTCCTCTCAGAAATTGTCTGACCAACTGGTGGGAAAAAATGGGAGGATCACAATTGAAATGTCCCAAATAGCAGAAGCATGAATTTTAATGGAAGAAAATGAAAGACCTTTAACCAAAAGATCTGAGAGATAAAGTAAAATAGATGAGATATCAGGTATTAAAGGATCAGAGCCACGATCCTGCATCCAAATACAAAATCTTTTCCATTTAGAAGCATAAGATTTCCTTGTACTAGGACGCCTAGCTTCCAAAAGAACATCCAAAACTTGTTTAGGAAGAGAAGAAGGAATCAACTGCCTTTGATGAGCCAAGATGCCAGACAGAGAGTCTTGATTTGAGAGTGAAATACCTGACCCTGAAGCTGGGACAGTAGAGAATGGGTCAGAGGAAGACTCCAAGGAGGTACCACGGAAAGGTGCAGTAGAGTAGGGTACCAAAACTGTAGAGGCCAATTCGGAGCTATCAAAATGATCAGTCTGGGTTTGTCTAGCTTTATCTTTAGCAAAACCCGAGGCAGAAGAGGAAGAGGAGGGAAGGCATATCCCAAAAGATTCCTCCAGCTGAAGGACAGGGCATCCACTTTCCAAGTTGTCTTGTGGAAGGATCTGGTGCAAAAGAGAGGCAACTGATGGTTGAGATGAGATGCAAACAGATCTATCTGTGGACAGCCCCAAACTGCAGTTATCTTGCTGAATAAGTTGGGTTCCAACATCCATTCGTGAGGATCCAAAATGTTCCTGCTTAGGCTGTTTGCTAAGAGATTTTGTTTTCCTGGAATGAACTGAGCCAGAAGATCCAGATTCAATTTTAGGGCTGTATCCCATAAGGTCATGGCAAGTCTGCAAAGGGGGTAAGAGTGAGAGCCCCCTTGCTTGTTTATGTACCACATGACTATGGTATTGTCTGTTCGAATTAGCAGAGGTCCTGGCTTCAAAAGAGTCTGGAAGGCTAGAAGAGCATTTTGGACTGCTAACATTTCTTTCAAGTTGATGTGCCATAGAAGGTGTTTGTTTGTCCAAGAACCCTGTTGGCATTTGTCTTGTAAATGAGCTCCCCATGCATAATCCGAGGCGTCCGTGGTTATGATCTGAGTAGGCTGAGGCAAACGAAAGGTTTTGCCTTCGTTCAAAACACACGCCCTGGACCACCAAAGGAATTCCTTCTGGAGGCAGGGAATCAGTGGTATCATTGTATCCAGACTGTGGCAAAGTTGAGACCATACACTCTTTAGGTACCATTGAAGTTTCCTCATGTGAAGCCTCGCATTTGGAATCAACAGGATGCAAGAGGCCATGTAGCCCAGAGCCTGCAGGAATTTCCTTGCAGTGAGCTGAGTTAATGTTGTCAAGGTCTTGAAGATTGATGCCAGCTGTAACTGTTTTTCTGGAGTGAGGAATGCTTTCTGTAAAATGTGTCCAAAAGAGCTCCCAAAAAGATCATTTGTTGAGACGGAATCAAATGTGACTTTTTTATGTTCACTGAGAATCCGAGTAGTAGGAGAAGACGGTGAACAAAATGCAGATGTTGTAGAAGAAGGTCTTTGCTGTCTGCCTGAATTAGACAGTCGTCCAGATAGGGGTAAATCTGAATCTCCTGAAGTCTGCAATAAGCTACTACTGGAGCCAGGCATTTGGTAAAAACTCTGGGCGCAGTAGATAAGCCAAATGGCAGTGCAGAGAATTGGAAGCGTCTCGAACCTGCCTTGAATCTGAGGTACTTTCTGCAATGTTGCCTTATGGGGACGTGTAAGTAAGCCTCTTTTAAGTCCAATGTTACCATCCAAGCATCTTGTGAGAGCATTGGGAGAAGTTGCTGAAGTGTAAGCATCTTGAATTTTGGAATTTCCAAAAAGGTGTTTAATATTGAGAGGTCCAGAATAGGTCTCCAGGAGTTTTGTTTTCTTGGGACCAGAAAAAGTCTTGAGTAAAAACCTTTCCCCACCTCTAGAGGTGGAACAGGTTCTATGGCCCTTAAGGCTAATAAAGCGTCCACTTGATTTAAGGCCTCTGTCCATTGATGTTTTGGCAGATCTGGCCAGCCGGAAGGCCTTGGCAGAGTGTGAAAGTGGAATCTGTAACCTTTCAAAATCACGTCTAACACCCATTTGTCCTGGGTAATGCGAGTCCAATTTAGGTAAAAAAGAGAAAGTTTTCCTCAGAGAGGGGCATCCAGGGAAGGAGTACCTGAAGCCCAACAGAGGGAGTCATTGAGTCTGCTTTCTTTGGGTTTGAGATCTGTCTTCTCCCCTTCTAGGTGAAGAAGCAGACCACTGTCTAGATCTGTAAGAGGCCTGGGCCTGCGCCCGGCCTCTGGAGCGTCTATATCTTCCCCTTTGAGGCCTGTCAGAGGTGGGAAAAGACCAATTTTTGGAGGGCCAATTTCTGGAAAATCTGGGAGGCTGAACTTGCAAGAAATCTTTTACAGTCTGCATAGACTTGGCTTTTTCTTCCATCCTTTTAATAACCTCCTCAGCCTTAGACCCAAATAAGACATCATGCTGAACAGGGGCATCTAGCAATTTTGCCTTAACTTGTTCAGGTAGGTTCTGCTCACGAAGCCAAGCATGTCTCCTGATAACAGTACCAGAGGCAGCCGCCCTGCAGGAAGCCTCTAAAGCATCAAAACCACAATGTAAACTATGTTTGCTAACTTGTTCAGTAGCATACAACACATCCTGTAATTCCTTGTCCTCAGCACATGCAGGAAAGGCAGAAATCCTTTGTTTTAAAACAGATAAAAGAAACTGTTGATACTTAAACATGTGAAACTGACAATTTAAGGCTCTAATAGAAAGGGTAGTTGAAGTATAAACCTTTTTGCCCCACCTGTCCAAGGCACGAGAATCATTTTCAGAGGGGATAGGATTCTTAGAAGAGGCGGCCTTAGCAGCCTTGGAACCCTGCGAAATAGTTTCAGGATCAGCAGAAGGGTTCTTGAATAAGAATTGATCAGGGACCCTGTAAAATCTATCAGGCTTAGAAGGAGCAGGCGGCAAGGAATCAGGATTCAAGTTAGCTTCAGAGAAGGCATCATCCACAATGTCAAGTACAGGAGGAATAGCTAAAGGCCTGTGCTGAGGGAGAAGAAGGAATTCCCTGAGTCTCTTTTTGGAAGCAGAATAATCCTGACCTTCCCAATGGAAATGCTCCCTCATCTCATGCAAGGTTTCCCCAGAAGAGAAATCTTCAGGGGGGGAGGCAGAGGGAACAGAGTCCTCTGCATCCGAATCCTCATAAGGAGGAAAGGAGTAATCCTGATCAGAGGAAGAAACAGAAGATACAGAAGCCTGATCAGAGGAATCATAAGGGATATCCTGTCTAGGCCTTTTCTCAGGAGGAGGGTGAGAGCCCCTAATCATAGTTAATAAATCCTCAGCCATCCGAAGTAATTGCTTCTGAGTCTTAGGAGCTGAATCCGAAGAAGCTTGAGCAGAAAGTCTGGGTTTAACAGGAGTCTTTGACTTAGCTTTTGTCTTTGTGGAGATAGTAATGTGTGAAGGCCTGAAGACCCCCTCAGAAGCCGGTACCTGCACAGTTGTTCCGGACCCATCTGAAGGAGCGACGTCCGAAGGTCCTGCAGCAGACAAATTACTAGGCCTAGTTGGCTCACCATGTGAGTCCGTGTCGGCCATCGGTTCTGAAGTGGCGGACGACAGGGGCTGCAAAAGCGCCTCACTGACGACCGCCGAACCCGAAGCTGGCTCCGGCTGCAAAGTATCCTGTTTGGACCTCGGAGGCCTGTCCTTGTCTTTGCGCTTTTTCTGTAATCCGGTAGTCGGTAAAGTATCCGACGACATTCTGTAATTAAATCATGTACCGAAGTAATTCAAGGCCCAATCGTACCTACGCTTGATAGTGCGAGAATTAAACCTGGAACAGAACCGACAACAAGAGCGTGGTCAAGGCCTAAGCAAGGTAGACAGTAAGAGTGGAAATCTTTATGAGGTATTTGTTTTCCACACGATACACAATTATTAACTTTTTCTGACATCGGAGGAGCAGGAAAAAGGTTTCCCCAACGGGGTACTTAGCTTTGAGAAGAGAAGTAGAAAACTTCGGACCGACGACAATCACACCACGTTGTCTTGAAAACACCAACCAACAACTAGCGAACTGCTTTGCACCGCACAGCAAGAAAGACTGGAGAAGATGATGTCGGCTGTCAGCTTTATACCCATATGCTCTGACGTCAGGGTTCTAGCTGAAACAGCCGACGCCGGATCCAGACTTTGATATTCTGGCCAACCTCGGGCTGCCTGCCGGCAGGAGTACCCTACAGTTATTACTGCAACAGTGAAACATGAAGAACATCACCAAGCAGACAGTTGATCCTCAAAAGCCTTAGAGGAGTATATTCTTTGTAGGCAGTAAAGCTCTGAGGACTTGGTGCCCAAACTTGTCTTTTAGTTAGCTCAGCTTGAGCTGCCTGACAGTTTGGGCACATGGAAGGGGCCATAAAGCTTTGAAAGCCGACTGGCTGATATATCCTTAACAGGATAAAATCCATATAGCTAAGACTACTGCAGCAGTGATCGATATGATGAACATGTGAAGTTCCTGCATTATTTCTGTGCCAGCATTTCTGAATGCCAGTACAGAAATAATAGATGCATTTTTGCCTTCAGTGCTGTGAGGTAAAGCTATAGCAATCAGCTTCCTCCACTTTAAAACAGAAGTTGTCTTTTTTATTCTCCCCTCTCTTCAATATAAAATTGACTGGGGTGGGGAGGGTTTGTGCATCTGGCTTGCAGCAACTAACTAAAGCAGCAAAACCTTTTCTTTTTTAAGCTCTTCACATAAAGAGCTGGGGGAACAGGATGCCGCATCAGGAATGGGCACTGGCAGTTGGATGATGCAGCCAGTGCTCTGTAGTAGTCCCTAGCCACCACTAGGTGGTAGTCATCTAGTAAGCCAAATTCTGTCCCTCACTATAGACAGAACAAAGGGCGGCCACGGTGGTGCAGCGGTTAGCGGTGCCGCCTCACAGAAAAAGGTTCTCCGGTTCGATTCTCGGCTGGGGTGTCTTTTGTGCGGAGTCGGCATGTCCTCCCTGTGGTAGCATGGGTTTCCTCCAGGTGCTCCGGTTTCCTCCCCACATCTGAAAGGCATGCAGTAGGTGGATTGGACAATCTAAATTGGCCCTAGGTGTGAGTGTGTGCATGTGTGTGCCTTCTGTGGAAGGTTGGGCACCGGGCTGGCAACTCGACACTGTAAAGCTCCACTGCCAATCATGAGTGGACAGATGATCCACTGTGGCGACCCCTAACCGGGAAAAGCCGAAAGAAGAAGAAGACTACAGACAGAACAAAAGCAATCAGCCATGCAGCCTCTCTCTAGCAGATTTTACAACAATCCAGTACCACAGATACAATTAAACTACCAAAAGCACTTCCAGGCTCCCAGCACCTGTGACAGCACCCAATCATGCACACACTTATTATTTCAGACAATACAGTGGTACACTTGATAAGAATTTGGTCTCACTTTTGGGGATTTGAAAAATTAAATACAAGGCTCTGCAAAGTAACCAAGGCATTTTGAAAATGGGAGAATCATTACCTTAACATTATTATGTTACACAACCTGAAAAGCTTACAGGGGATTTTTCCTACTTAACGCTACCCAATGATGTTAACAATGCAGCTAACTCAATAAGCAGAGGTCATCATGATATACATGAAGTGACCTGGTCAAAAAATGTGCAGTTGTTTTTTTAAAACAACCTAACCACACAGAGAAGTAACCTAACTATGCAAACGTACATACTAACTGAAGATGATCTCACATAAATGTTTGTAAACAGGCAGAGGCCGCAGTGGTGCAGCAGTTAGTGTTGTCGCCTCACAGCAAGAGGATCTCTGGTTCGTTCCTCGGCTGGGGTGCCTTCTGTGCAGAGTCTGCATGTCCTCCCTGCGGTCACATGGGTTTCCTCTGGGTGCTCCGGTTTCCTCCCACATCCCAATCCAGGTGGATTGGACACTCTAAATTGGCCTTAGGTGCGAGTGCGTGCCTTCTGTGAAAGGTTGGGCTCCGGGCTGGCAACTCGACACCGTAAAACTCCACTGCCAGTCATGAGCAGACAGGTGATTTGCTGTGGTGACCCCTAACCGGGAAAAGCTGAAAGAAGAAGACAGGCAGAGTAATACCACTAGAATACAGAATGGAGGAACTTTTATGAATACTATGAATATTATTTTGTGTCTCCCTAAAGAAGATATGCCAAGTGGGAATAACCCAATCAAAAATAAAATTAAAAGTTAAGGGAAAAAAATTAGCATTAGTGTGCCCCAGCAGCTAGTGATGCAGTGTTATAGCACATGGATTTCTGCTTAATCTAACCTAAATTTGCAGGTATATTAAAAGCAATGAAGCAGCAACAACAATTAAAGTTTCTAGCACTCATGCCTCCTAAACCATCATCCAAGATAGAAATGAGAACATAGTACTGTTGATTTGTTTATTATTAAGCTGGTACCACACTACAGTCCACAGGTAAACAGGCTCAGGAATATTTTCCATCACTGATCTTCCCATCCCAAAAAGAAATTCACCCGCTACTGAAGAGGCTATGGCCAGGATGAGAAATGGAGAATGGAAAATGAAGACAGCCACAAAGGGATATACATCTCTGATTACAATGGGAAAGTAATCAAACCAGAAAAATAAAACCAATACACAGTACATAAACAACACAAGCACAGCCATGTTCCTTGTATAAAGCTCTGTTTATGGCAAACATATTAAAACAGTTCAATGGCGGGTTAGGAAAACATAGTAATGGTATACAGTAGCTGTAAATATTGCAATTGTAAATGCTCATTAGTTGTGAAAATCATTCTGTTAGTCAAGGACACCCTCTTTCTTCATGGTACAACAACATTAGAGTTGATTTCATTAATGAATGGGGTGGGTGCTTGGGGTGCCTGGAGGACTTTGTCCCCAGGTAAAAGTTACACTTGGGATTTTATTCTGAATTCCATTTTTGAAATTCAAACGCACATTGTTCACATCCATACAGAACTAAAACAAAAAACTTCAAGTAAAACATTACCAGCGAAAAGATCTTCTTGGTCATCATCCAATAAAATCTGTGCTGCCTTTGGACCATTTGATTTTGTGCTAATATCTTCAGCAGGGAGGCTAGCTGGTTCAGGAGATGATGGACTTGACTGAAAGACAAACATACACAACTGTTGGTAATACAGGAATACAAACTGCAAACAAAGCAAGGTCATCGTTTTATTGTTCAATTAATGGTATACAGCATAGCCTTTCGACAAAAATGCAAGAGTCAAGGGATAAAACTGAAAGGAAACAGAGCTTTGGACATTTCTGTTTCCACTAATAAGTGGTGAAACACAACTGTGCTACAACATATGTTATTCTCCTTATGAAGAAGACTCCAAAATCCTGACCACTTCATGAATTCTCTCCACATTTATTTAAGTTCGACCTGGAACTGTTCCTGCTCTCGGCCTCCTTGAAAATCTATCTCAAACAGACTCTCCCCTACTTTCTATAAATTCTCTATGCAATACCACTGTACTGCTAATTGTGCCTTCAATCTCAGTAGTCCAATTACTGTTGAAACAAAAATGCTACACTATCTTTGTATATAACTGTATATATAATTTTATTTGCAATGAATGTTAATACAACTCTGTTATTACAACATGGTCTAGCAATGCTACACTACCAATGTGCATAACTTAATGCTGAATGCACTATTATTGTACTGAGGAGCTTTTCTCCCCAGGCCTCCACTGAAAAAATACAGTTGTGTACACTTACTATATATGTAGATGTTCGAGTGTATACACTGTTGCAGTCATTACATTTGGGTAATCTGCTTGCAGGTTGCCCTCAGTCAGCCTGATTAACAAAGTCTTGGGTCCTGCGTCGGCTGCTGTCCCCTCTTCCATGACGTCAGGTCGTCAGGGGTATAAAACATGCAGCCGATACCATTACATCAGTTTTTCTTGCCCCAGATGTCAGGTGCCCCCCTAGTGGGGAGCAAATAAACATAAAAACATAAAGGTATACCTCCAACAAAAAGCAAATACACCAAAAAGGCTTTTAAGCATAGTAAAGAAAAGTAGAGGTATAGCCAGAAGAAATTAGGGGGCTGGAGGGAGGGTAACCAGGACTGCAACACTGAATACACTCGAACATCTACAGTTATAAGTGTACACAACTGTACTATGTTCTTCGTGTTTCACTGTTGCAGTCATTACATTAGGGTAGATTCCCAAAGCTATGGTTGGGAGGAGGAGTTTATATAGCATTAGGGCCAGCTATAAGGCCCTGCAAGACAGCAGTTGCAAAGCCAGCTCTGGATTTAGATAAAATTGGCAAATGATAATGCTTGGTGAAAGTATGTACAGAACTCCAGGTAGCAGCTTCTAGGATGTCCCTGGTAGGGACGCCTCTGAGGAAGGCTGCAGAAGTAGATGCAGCCCCTGGTGGAGTGAGATCTGATCCCCTGGGGGATAGGTTTTCCATGGTGCTTATAGCAAAAATGAATGCAATGGTTTATCCATTTAGAAATGGTTTGTTTTGAAATAGCCTTCCCCTCTGCAGCAAATGCTACCAGCAGTTGTTCAGATTTTCTTCGAGGTTTAGTCCTGTCCAAGTAGAATCTAAGTTGTCTGTGCACATCCAAGGAATGCAGAATCCATTCCCCTTTGTTCCGTGGATTGGGAAAGAAGGTTGGCAAATGAATAGACTGATTAAGAGCCACACTGGATACCACTTTGGGCATGAAGGATGGATTGGTCTTGAGCGACACCCTGTCCGCATGAAAGATGATGAAAGGCTCCACTGCCATAAGGGCCTGTAATTCAGATATCCTTCTAGCTGAAGTGATTGTTAAAAGGAAAGCTGTTTTCCAAAAAAGAAATTTTAAGTTTGCAGTAGCAGCTGGCTCGAAAGGAGGTAGAGTGAGTTTCTCCAATACAAAGTTAAGGTCCCAGGCAGGGGTCAGACCTCTCCTGGGTGGTCTCAAGTTTTTGGGCCCTCTGAGGTACTGCTTGAGCAGAGGATGAGAGAAGAGGGGAGGTTCTGTGTTACAATGAGCTGAAATGGCTGAGGTGTGAATTTTAATGGAGGAAAAAGACCGGCCCTTGTGAAGCATCTCAGTTAAGTATTGCGAAATCTGAGGTAAATTGGGCGCTGCTGTGCTCCATCCCTTGAGACTGATTCCAGGCACAGAATCTTTTCCATTTTTCAGCATAAGATTTTCTAGTACTAGGTCTCCTTGCCTCTAAGATGAAATCTATCACAGGTTTGCTGAGGGATAATGGTGAATTTAAGTGATTAGCCAGGCTGTAAGATTTAATGTTGGAAGCTGAGGGTGCAGAATTTGGTTCTCCTGCTGAGAAAGCAGGGAAGGGGTCTGAGGCATGTGCCATGGAGATAACTGTGACACACTGCGCAGGAGGGGGTACCAGTGTTGGCGCGGCCAGTCTGGAGCAATCAAAATTATCCTTGGTTTGTCCTGTTTGACTTTGAGTAGAACTCTGGTGAGCAGAGGCAGCGGGGGGAAGGCGTAGACTGATAGGTTTTTCCAGCTGAAGGACAGAGCATCCACTTTCCAGGCTTGTTTGTGGGGGAGTCCTTGTGCAAAAATTGTCCAACTAGCAGTTCTTGGGGGAGGCAAATAGATCTATGCCTGGGCTCCCCATTCGCTTGTCAACATGTTGGAAATCCTTGGTTCCAGTTTCCATTCGTGTGGGTCCATGAGGTTTCTGCTTAGTCCATCTGCCAGTGTATTTAATCTTCCTGGCAGGAATTGAGCTTGTAGGTGCAACTGGTAGCTCAAGGCTGTGTTCCACTATGCCATGGCTAGTCTACAGAGGAGGTAGGAATGTGTACCCCTCCCCTGCTTGTTTATGTACCACATAACCATGGTGTTGCCCATCTTTACCATTAGTTGTCCTGGAAGAATGTAGTCCTTGAAGGCTGTCAGAGCATTCTGTACAGCTAACATTTCTTTTTGACTGATATGCAGGTGCATTTGACTTGGGTTCCATTTGCCCTGAATGCACTTCCCTGCCAGGTAAGCCCCCCATGCACAGTCTGCTGCATCTTTTGTTAGGGTTTGGGCGTCAGGGGGTAGTATGAATGGTAGTCCCTTGTTTTGGTGGCAGGCCTCTGCGCACCAGAAAAAGTCTAGGCATAAGGTATAAGGAATCATTGTTTCCAGGCTGTGAGAATGTTGACTCCATAGGCTTTTTAGATGCTATATATGCAGTCTTGCATATGGAATTACAAGAATGCAGGAGGCCATAAACCCCAAGGCTTGCATTATTTGTCTTGCAGATAAGCAGGGTTTTTGTGGCCACTCGTTTGAAATAGGTTACCAAATGAATTTGCTTTTCTGGCATGAGGTAAGCCATCTGGGAAGTTGTATTCAAGCTTGCTCCCAGGAATGTAATTTGTTGACAGGGTACCAGTTGTGATTTATTTTCATTTATGGTGTACCCCAGACAAGTTAGAACCCTTTTTACAAATGCCAGATGATTCAAAAGTATGCCCTGGCTATCTGCCTGAATTAGACAATCATCCAGGTACAGCTACATCTGAATACTTCTTTGCCTGCAAAATGCAATAACTGGAGCCAGGCACATTGTGAATATAATGGGCGCAGTACACAAGCCAAAGGGCAGTGCAGAAAACTGATAATGCGTGCAGCCGACTTTGAAGCATAGGTATCTTCTCTAAGATTCCCTGATAGGGATGTGCAGGTATGTTTCTTTTAAATCTAGTGTTGCCAACCAGGCGTCTTTGCCTAGCATAAGAAGTAACTGGTGAAGAGTCAGCATTTTGAATTTTGGAATTTCCAGAAAGGTGTTTAGAGTAGACAGGCCCAGGATTGGATGCCATGATTTGTCTTTTCTGGGTACCAGAAAACGTCTGGAGTAGAAACCTTGTCCCTTATCCTCTTCTGGTACCAGCTGAATAGCCCCCATGCTTAAGAGGGAAAGTACTTGTTTTTGGGCCTCTGCCCACTGATTTGGGGGCAGGTCTGGCTACCCAGTTGGTGTTGGCAACACTTGGAAATGAAATCTGCATCCCTGGGACACTATATTTAAAACATATTTGTCCTGGGTTACGAGTTCCCAGTTCTTTGTATGAAGAGCAATCTTTCCCCTCAAAGGGGCGGTCAGAAGATAAGTGCTTGGGAATTTTAAAAGGAAGTCATTGAGACCAATTACCATATGGGGGTGTCTTGTTATTTCCAGATTTGGAAGTGAAGGCCCCCCACTGCTTAGTTCCGAGTCCCCTGGGACTGAAACCTGGGGTTTTTGCTGTGTCTGGGTTTGGCTTGAGAAGACCTGGAAGGGACTGGAAAGGACCAATTCTTAGTAGGCCAGTGCCTACTAAATCTAGGAGGTTGCACTTGTAAAAAAATCTTTAACAGTTTGCATAGATTTAGCTTTATCTTCCATCTTTTTAAAAACTTCTTCAGCCTTGTTACCAAACAGGCGGTCCTGATTTAAAGGAGCATCCAACAATTTAGCTTTAACATGATACGGCAAAGACTGCTCCTTAAGCCAAGCATGCCTTCTAAGCACAGACCCAGTAACAGCAGCCCTGCAAGAGGCCTCTAAAGAATCAAAACCACATTGCAAAGTATGGTTTCCACCTTGTTCAGCAGATTGCATTAAGTCCTGTAAATCTTTATTTTCCACAAGTCAGGAATCATCATTTTCTGTTTAAGCAGTCCAATACAAGTTGCTGATATTTTAACATATGAAATTGGCAGTTTAAAGCTCTGATTGCCAAGGTTGCAGAAGTATAAACCTTTTTACCCCATCTACCCAGCAGTGCCCTGGAGTCTCTATCAGAAGGGGTACGATTTTTAGCTGTAGAAGCCTTAATGCCCTTGAGCCCCTGAGAAATAGTCTCTGGATCTGCAACAGGATTTTTGAAAAGGAACTTGTGGGACTCAGGAACCCTGTAGTATGTCAGGTTTACTAGGAGCAGGAGGCAGGGAATCAGGGGCCAAACTTGATTCCGAGAAAACGTCATCAACAATGTCTAGTACAGGAGGTATAGCCAAAGGCCTATGCTGAGGTAGAAGAAGGAAATCCCTAAGCCTCTTTTTTGAATCAGAAAATTCCTGGATTTCCCAGTGAAAATGCTCCCTTAAAGTATGTAAAGTTTTCCCAAAAGAAAAATCCTCAGGAGGGGAAGCAGAGGGAATAGAATCCTCTGCATCAGAATCCTCATAAGTAGGTATGGACAAATCCAGGTCATCAGAAGAGTCAGAAGAAACAGAATCCTGATCAGAAGATTCATAATCAAGCTCAGCCCTAGGCCTCTTGGGGGGGGGGGGGGGTTGACAACCCCCTGATTAGAGTTATTAGATCTTCAGCCATTTTTATCATTTGTTTTTTAGGCATAGTGGCCTGAGCATGTGGCCTGGGTGATGTTTTTTTAGACATGGATCGAGATTTAGGCCTTAGTAATGAAGGAGGTGTTGGTTAATATGCAAGTCTGTAGGCCTGAATACACCCTCAGAAGCCGGCGCCTGCACAGCAGCTCCAGACCCATCCAAGGTAGAGACATCCCCGGGTTCCATAGTTGAAGTATCTCGTGGCATACCGGACTCCGAATGGGTCTCAGTAGAGGCCTGCGAATCAGAACTTGCGGGTATCAGGGGCTGTGTAAGCGCCTCACTGAGTACCGTTGAACTGGTGACTGGCTTAGGAGAAGCGTCACCGGCAGTTTTGGACCTCGGCGGCATGTCTCTGTCTTTATCTTTGCATTTTTTCGGAATCCCGGTGGTCGGATGGCTAACCAACAACATTTCCACATAACTAAACTGAGAACTTAAATATTTAGAAGCAAAAATATACCGACGACGGATAGTGCGCTGATTAAATAAAGCACAAAACCAACAGACCGACAGCAAGGTATGTCGTGGTCAGGGCCTAGGCAAGGAATACAGTACGAATGAAAATCTTTATGAGGTATTTGCTTTCCACAAGTAATGCAATTATTAACTTTTACTGACATCGGTAAGGAGCAAGAAAAAATGTTTCTCCAAAGGGGTACTTAGCTTTAAGTTGAAGACTTCGGTTCTGAAACTCGAAAACGAAAATTTCAGGAGTCGGCCGACCGGCACTTGCGAACTGCTTCTGCTTTGGGCACCACACGGCAAGAAAGACTGATGTAATGGTGTCGGCTGCATGTTTTATACCCCTGATGACCTGACGTCATGGAAGAAGGGACAGCAACCAACGCAGGACCCAAGACTTTGTTAATCAGGCCGACTAAGGGCAACCTGCAAGCAGATTACCCAAATGTAATGACTGCAACAGTGAAACACAAAGAACATCTGGCTTATCATGGCCCAGTGGACTTTCCCAGTTAACACACTACAAATAAACAAATAAATGCATACCATCTAACAAAACAAGCTCCTCTCTGTCACAAATACCAAGTTAGCCAAACATTGCAAAAGACCTTTTTATGTTAATCATGAACTGATTATGAAAAGGGACCTTCTTTACTGAAGTTCTGTCTCTCTTAAAGGGAGAGAACCAGTTACTAAAACTGACGCAATTTGTCCAAAAAATGGAAGCTAGATCAACTGTAGCTTCCTCAAAATCTTGGGAGAAGAGATGACTTCTTACCTATCCTAAATGGCAGTCATCCTTCCTAACTTGAATCATTACCCCAAAACAAACTAGAAATACTTCATATCAAGCTAGCTTTGTAGAACTTCCCAACCACTTCCATCTCCTCAATTTAATTAAGAAAAATGCCCTACAAACCTATGACTGCCTCAAGATAATAACATGGGCAGGACTGTATAAACACTAAAATCTTACTGGGGAGCACTTTCATCTAACATCTCATGAATCCATATAAAAGTAGTCCTGTCGTACACTACTAATATGAAGTACAAAATACATTCAAAATCCATTTAGTACACATTCAAATAAAATATAAATATGTAGTCAGGTTTATTAACATACGTGGGATTCCCACGTATGTTACTAAACCTGATTATACATATAAAATCTGAATGTTTTTAAAAACTTTGCTAAGACAGAGCTCATCTGCCCTGCTTTCGTGCTAATAAAGTGCTATTCGTGAAACACGACGGTACTAAGCTGATCGCTTTACTTATTTATATTTTTATTGTTTATGATACTTCACTTGATCCTAATGTATGCTAATCGCATTGAATAAGTGTTACACTTATAATTACAAAGTAGCAATTGTGAGATTATGGTTTACCGCTGATGTAAAAAAATTTTAAATCAAATAAGAAGATTCAGACTTTAATCCAAATGACCTCACCAGGTTACCAAGTTTCGCAGCTTTTTCGCAGGTTTATTTTTACTGAGACCTTCATCTCAGGGCCACTGTTGGCTTGGTGTAAAATAATAAGTGCTGAACACTCCTTTTCGATTCTTAAGATAAGAACTTATCTAAAATATTATCCTTGCAGGTCCCTTGGGGGTGCCCAGCCTCATCTTCGTATGTGCAGAGAAAGCAAACTATCTACAATCACTGCATAAAGCAGAATGTTTATACAGTGCATATATTAGGTTCATATTATGACTGTTCACATCTCCCTTGTGACAGTTTCTGTTAAATTTCCATAGGAAAGACGCCGTCTTTAAAGCATTTGTAGAACAGACCTGCTCGAAATTCCTGGAGGCGAGATCCTTAGCAAAAGGAAAGAGCAAATTACTCAGAAGTAAATGGAATCTGTGGGAAAAATACATGCAGAAAAGTGTCCAGGAGAAAGACTAAGGTTTAAGGGAAGGAAGAAACTGAACAATTTATGTAATGTCAGTGTGAATGACAACTGCCAACAGGGAACAATGTGTACAATACATGAAAAATGTTACTATGGTTTGCTTTCTTTTATATTAATCCAAGTCTACTGGTGTCTGTTTTAGCTGTGATTTAATACAGACGTTTATAAAAAGAATTCAGCTTGTATAAGGTGGTACTAGTTACATTATGGCAACTGAAAATGACTGATTTGATATGTAAACATATCAGCTTGCAACTTCTGGGTATTTTACACAATCTTAGTTTGGATTTGGAGCGGCTGCTACTGTAGGTTCATTATCTTAGTGTGTGGAGTAATGAGGTCTAGTGGGCCTCAACAAACTGGCAGCAGTGAGAGTGAAATTTATGTTGTTTAACAGATTAAGGGATAGAGCTGGTTCTAAAGCAACTGCCTTTGGATTGGTTGGGCATGAAGTGTTTCAGCTGTTTATGGAAATTAATGATATTCTGTAACCATTTAGTTCTGGTACAAAATCACAAACATTGGGGGCCAGTATATAAAAAGCATGTTCTATGCACTTCAGGTTGTAGAGTGGATCTTGCAAATAGGATGTAGTTTGAGAAAGGGACCCTGGACCACAAGAAGACAAAGCTTTTTTCTGAATTCTCTGAGCAAAGACTGGGAAAACTTTCTTTCCATACCAGTTTGGGTAACAGTATCCAGGATGAGAGAAGCTATTTGTGGTGTGGGTAGTAGCCATTTGGCTTTTACGAGAGTAAGGCTGTGGTGTTCTTTTTTACCAGAGAGGTTAATAAACTGGCGAATGTTGTTTGAGGTGCAAAATAAAAGCAATGAGCGAGACAAAACACTTAAGCTGAGGGAGAAAGACTTCTTCCCCTGTTGCTACCCTAGCTGCTGGAGAAAGGAAGTGGGAAAACGTCCTGTACCAGATGAGTAATTTAGTAAGTTTGGCTTTAGTTACTTGAATGCGACATGCAGTTAACAGAATGGTCTAGGCAGATTCCACGGGATCCGTAGTACAAGAATGTTTTCAGTGGATTTTTTTTTTTTTGGGTTGTAGGAGATAGACCAGGAATTACAGAATTTGGAGATTTTTTTTGTGGAGTTTGTAAGAATAAAGAAGCAAAGTTCACTAAGTAGAATTTGAAGCATCAAACTGCTTCCCCCCCATAAGTTTCAGCAATACATGGAATAGTATATTCTAACCTAAGTATAAGTATACTTTTACCAATGGACTTTTGCTGCAGGACAGAGATATCTAAACTTACAGTAGAATCTAAAATGATCAGAAAGATATTGGGAAATACTTAAAATTACCGCATTAAGAAGAACTTAAGAGTATCTGAAACTTTTTTGAAAGTTTCTTCAGGGCTGTGTTTAATTCCCCAGTACTTTATAATCCCAATGGGTTCAACCTCATACCAAGTGTCAAACAACATATGTGCATTTTTTTTCGTTAATCTTTTTCAGCACCTATCCTGAAATGGCCCATTTGTCTTTCCCCAAACAGTACCCCCAGAAACCAAAGAAGAAGAGAAAAATCGAGGATCAAAGCCCTCAGCCATCAGAGGTGAAGAGACTTTTATATGTTCCTAACAATACCCCTTTCCATTAACACTACAATGTGGTGCAGTATCCTACACAATGAACCAGTATGATGTTGTAGAAGCTGAACTTTAGAGATCCCCCAAAAGTGCTCCTGTGGTGAGACTTCACTACATTCTTCCCATATGAAGGCCTGGCCAGCTCCCTTGCTGACTCGTCCAGCATCTGGCTGCTAGTCGAACCCTCTTTGTCCAAGGTATAGTCTAGTATAAAACCGTTATGCTGAGAAACTGAGATTGTTATTGTTTTAACACTAACAATGTTTTTTTTTCTTTATCCTACTGCTGTCTCTCACCAACAAGCAGTGTTTTGTGGACACTAATACATCTTTTTCTTCCTTCAATCTTGTTTCCTTCATCCCTCAAACCAACATTTTACTGCTTCCCACAAAGTCAAAGTGAGTGGTACCACCACTCAGATGATACTTGGTTGGCTACTGCAATATCTTGGAGTGAGTCAACAGCTACATGGCTACTGTGCCTTTGCTGGTAACTTCTGAGCCCCAAAAAGTGGACATTAAAAGGATGTTAACAAATCTTTGAACCCTGTAATTTAATATATTCAATCTCAAATGCTGTGCATCACAATCACTGCTGGTGTTACTTCTGGTTCCAGTGGTTGAAAGTAAAATCCGTAAAGCCACTACCTACAAGAGGTATCACTACCTTGTATTCCTCCAGTGTTTCTAGTGGAGCAATGAATGACCATGAACTCAGAATCATCACTGACAGCACTAGGTATGTAAATAAGCTGCAGGGGCATCTGCCACACAATCCCAAATTTTCAGAATTTGCAATTGGATATTCAACACAGCTAATCACTTTTTTGGGGTGAATCCCAATTTGTGCGCCCAATCTGTCTGTACAAGGAAAACTTTACTTTGGCCAGAAACAAGAAAAACCTTGTATTGAAAAGAAAATGCTTAGAAATGATGAACAAATACTACACAGATTACAAAACTAAGACAAGTGTACTGAGAAATCTTGTATAGTAACAATCTTTTCTTCTGAAGAATTTAGAACTAGTGATCAAACTGCAAGTAGACCTGAGGCTTTTGACAGCCGAATAATGCTGCTACAGCTGTCATGCAGACTGTGAATATCCCTTAGCAGAACACAGACCAAATGGAAGTGAAGTAATGAAAAATACCATCTCAATGGGGCAAACAGATAAAGCCATAACTGCAGCTTAGATGACTGAGGTTTAAGTAGCAACAAGAACAGCGCAGGAGATGGCTGGTAAGATGCATGAAGGTGTGGCTGATGTCAGCTATCCCATCTTGGGAGGGAAAGTTGATGAAATAAGACCATCACCTGAATGAAGTCCCTAGAAATGCACTCCACATGTAAAAAGGAAGAAGCACAACCTCAAAATATGAGTGACTGCTCTCCAGCTGAAGCAAAGTTGGTATAGGGAAGCACATCTACCCTTCCTTGGATTGGAACAGCAGACACTGTATTGAGCTTGTTAGCCTACAAGAGTACGGTTATAAGCCAGGCAAACAGAAATCTCAATGTCTGCCAAGAATGATGCTACTGTGTTTGCAAACTTTCCTGAATACCCCATGGTATATGACATACTCCTCGGTTTCCCACTCCCTAGAGGCAAGCCCCAGTCCAAGGGGCAAACCAGACTTGGGAGTCATGAGGGCTCAGGTGAGCGTGATGGCTGTAGAGCTGCTGGGGCCCAGAAACAAAATTAAAAATTAACCAAAATTGTCATTTGCCACCTTGAATAGGGCAAAATATTGTGACATTTCCTATATTCCTCCCAAATCAAAAATCAAACCCATTTCTCACAAGCAGTGACTAGGCATGCAGTCTAGAAGACCACTTAAAAACCAGACCAATTCTCCCACTGCACAAGAGCACTGCTTGGTGTATCATCAAATGCTCCACAACAATAGCAGACCCATCATCAAAAACCATTTGAAAAAAAACTCTGCAAAAGGCACTTTGATTTGTCTCCAAGATGCATGTGTACCGAATAAGTGGCAACATGAACAGTATTCCATAAATAACATTCCTATCACGTGTTCTGTATCACGGTACACCACTTGACAATTGGCTGTAGTCACTCCTCCCAACAAAAAAAATTACAGAAGTCTGAACCAGGTAATAAAGCATGTAGTGCAAAGCTGTTGGTTGAAAAAGTACAGTTTTGTACCTACCATAAATGTAGATGTTCGAGAGTATTCACTGCTGCAGTCACTTGGGTTATCCTGCCATCAGGTGGTCCCGCAGTTGGCCAGAGTTCCAAAGTCTTGGTCCGGCGTTGGCTGCTGTCGCTTCTTCCCTGACATCAGTGCGCCAGGGGTATACAAGATGCAGCCGACGCCATTTTCTTCAGTTTTTCTTGCCCCAGATGTCAGGTGCCCCCAAATAGGTAGGCAATATATATTGCTAATAAAACATACATAAAAGGTAAAACCAAAACCTTCAGTTACCAGCAAATACACCACATAGGTAGTATAGGGTAGAAAGGTATAGATAAGTCCCAGCTAAGAAAGAGAGGATGGAGGGAGGGTAACGTGGACTGCAGCAGTGAATACACTCGAACATCTACATTTATAGTAGGTACAAAACTGTACTATGTTCATCGTGTTTCACTGCTGCAGTCATTACACTTGGGTTGAAACCCAAAGCTGAGGTAGGGTGGCTGGTTCTATATAGGTAGGATTTGGGGTGGCTATGAGGCACTGCTGCACTGCAGTGGCAAAGCCAGCTCTGGATTTAGAATAAAGAGGCAAGTGATAATGTTTGGTAAAGGTGTGCACTGAACTCTAAGTTGCAGCCTCCAGGATATCTTTGGTAGGTACTCCTCTAAGGTAAGCAGTTGAAGTGGCTGTTGCCCTGGTGGAATGTGGCCTAACGTTGCTAGGTACAGTTTTCCCATGCTGTGTGTAGCAGAAACGGATACAGTGTCCTATCCACTTAGAAATGGTCTGCTTTGAAATAGCCTTTCCCTGTGATCCTGCAGCATATGCTACGAACAACTGCTCAGTTTTCCTGAAAGCTTTTGTTTTGTCCAAGTAGAAACGTAGTTGTCTGTGTATGTCCAATGAATGCAGAAGTCTCTCCCCTTTATTCTGGGGATTTGGATAAAAAGTCGGAAAGTGAATAGTTTGGTTAAGAGCCACACTTGGAGACCACCTTTGGCATAAATGAAGGGTTTGTTCTTAAAGAAACCCTGTCTTGGTGAAAAATGATGAAAGGTTCCACTGCCATTAGTGCCTGTAACTCTGAGACTCTTTGTGCTGAGGTTATTGCCAGAAGTAGAGCAGTTTTCCATGACACATATTTTAATTCTGCTGAGTTGGCTGGCTCAAAAGGAGGTAAAGTTAGTTTTTCCAAGACAAAATTGAGGTCCCACGTTGGTGTTGGTGCTCTCCGGGGCGGTCTTATATTTTTAGCCCCTCTGAGGTACTGCTTTAGCAATGGATGAGAGAAAATAGGAGGATCTGTGTTGTGATGAGCCGAGATGGCAGAGGCGTGGATCTTAACGGATGAAAAGGATAGGCCTTTGTCCAGCATCTCAGTTAAGTATTGTAATTTCTGAGGAATATTTGGAACAAGAGGGTCAAAGCTTTGAGCCTGGTTTCAGGCACAGAATCTCTTCCACTTTTCTGAATAGGATTTCCTGGTGCTAGGCCTCCTAGCCTCCAAAATGATATCCATAACAGCTTTAGAGAGAGGTGTTTTCTGCTTGACTAAGGAATCTGCCATGCAGCTAGGTTTAAGGTTTTGAGCTGGCTGTGCAGGATCTGATCGTTTTGTTGAGTCAGAAGATGCGGAATTTGAGGTAAAATCCATGGTGGGCCTTGAGCTAAGTTCTTTAAGATTGGGTACCAGTGCTGGCGTGTCCAGTCTGGGGCAATCAGGATCATTTTTGCCTTTTCTTGTCTGGCTTTTAGGAGTACCTTTGAAAGAAGAGGCAGTGGTGGGAAGGTATAAACTTTTAGGCTTTTCCAGCTGAAAGAGAGAGCATCCACTTTCCATGCTTGTGTGTGGTAAGTCCTTGTGCAGAATTTCTGTAGTTGGCAATTCGTTGGAGAGGCAAAAAATCTATATCTGGGCTCCCCCATTTTTGTGTTATCATGTTGAATACTTGTGGATTTAATTTCCACTCATTAGGATCCATGATGTTTCTGCTTAAGTCGTCTGCCACAGTATTTTTCTTTCCTGGCAGGAATTGTGCTTGCAGATGAACTTGATAGGTTAGAGCTGTGTTCCACAAGTCATGGCTTGCCTGCAGAGGGGATAAGAATGAGTGCCCCCTTGCTTGTTTATGTACCACATAACTATGGTGTTGTCTGTTTATAGTAACAGTTGTCCTGGATGCAGAAGGTCCTTGAAAGCTGTTAGGGCATTTTGTACAGCTAGCATCTCTTTTTGATTGATGTGAAGATGCATTTGGTCTGCAGCCCACTTGCCCTGAATACATTTTCCTGCCATGTGTGCTCCCCAGGCATAATCCGAAGCATCTGTTGTTAGTGTCTGCTTGGCTGTGGGTAGAGTGAACGGTTGTCCCTTGTTGAGGTGACATGCCTGTGCCCACCATCGAAACTCCTGTTGTAGGCAAGGAATAAGTGGTATTACTGCTTCCAAACTGTGACAGTGTTGAGTCCAAACACTTTTTACGTACCATTGTAATTTCCTCATATGCAGTCTGGCATATGGTATTAGTAGTATGCAGGATGCCATGAACCACAAGGCCTGCAGAATTTTTCTTGCAGGGAGTTGGGTTTTTGCTGCCATCAATTGAAAGTACTGAGTCAGTTGTCTTTGCTTGTCTGGAGTGAGATAAGCCATCTGGGCTGTTGTATTTAAGCTGGCACCCAGGAATATTATCTCTTGTGAGGGCACTAGTTTTGACTTCTTTTCGTTTACTGTGTATCCTAGGCAAATTAGTAAGCTTTTTACAAACGCCAGATGCTTTAGAAGAATGTCCTTGCTCTCTGCTTCAATAAGCCAGTCGTCCAAGTATGGATATATTTGAATTCCTTTTTGTCTGCAAAATGAAATTACCGGTGCCAGGCATTTTGTGAAGACCCTGGGCGCAGTAGATAAGCCAAAGGGCAGTGCAGAGAATTGGTAATGCAATGAACCAGCTATGAATCTGAGGTATCTTCTGCAATTTTGTCTGATAGGGACATGCAGGTATGCCTCTTTGAGGTCCAAAGTAACAAGCCAAGCCTTCTTGCCCAGCATGGGAAGATGTTGCTAAAGAGTCAACATTTTGAATTTCGGAACATCCAGGTAAGTACTTAGAGTAAAAAGGTCCAGTAAGGGTCTCCAGGCTTTGTCCTTTCTGGGGACCGGGAAGAGTCTTGAGTAAAATCTTTGTCCTTGTTCCTGTTGTAGCACTTTTTGAATAGCTCTCATGTCCCTGAGGTCTGTAATTTTTTTTGTGCCTCTGCCCATTGATTTGGTGGCAGGTCTGGCATTCCTTTTAGTCTTGGTAGAGTGTGAAAGTGGAACCTGTAACCTTGAGACACAATATTCAGAACCCATTTGTCTTGGGTGATTATATGCCAACTTTGTGAAAAAAGTAATAGTTTTCCCCCAAGGGAGCTTCCAAAAGTTAAGTGCTTGGCATTTGAAGGGGAAGTCATTGGGACTGTTTCCTATAAGGTTGTGACTTGTCTTCCCCTCCTTTTGGGGTTGAAGCACCCCACTGTCGTGATCTGTAAGAGCCTTGGGGCTGATATCTGCCTCTTGGGCATCTGTATCTGCCTCTTTGTGGTCTGTCTGACACTGGAAAGGACCAATTTTTGGAGGGCCAATTTCTGCTAAATCGAGGTGGCTGTACCTGTAAGAAATCCTTCACTGTTTGCATAGATTTTGCCTTATCCTCCATTTTCTTTAATACCTCTTCTGCCTTAACACCAAATAAAATATCCTGCTGTAAAGGAGCATCCAATAATTTTGCCTTAACATGATCAGGTAAACCTTGTTCTTTTAACCAAGCATGCCTTCGTATCACAGATCCTGTAACTGCTGCTCTACAAGAAGCCTCTAATGACTCAAAACCACATTGCAGAGTATGTTTTCCCACTTGTTCAGCTGCATGCAATAAATCCTGCATTTCCTTATTGTCAGGATGTTCTGAACTTGTAAGCATTTTCTGTTTTAACAGAGACATTAAATATTGTTGGTATTTAAGCATGTGAAACTGACAATTTAAAGCCCTCACTGCTAAAGTTGCAGAAGTGTAAATGTTCTTCCCCCATCTGTCTAATGCTCTAGAATCCCTGTCAGAGGGAACTGGATTTTTAGCTGTGGAAGCCTTTAACCCTTTGGGACCCTGGGAAACAGTTTCTGGGTCAGAAACAGGGTTTTTATAAAGAAATTTGTTAGAGTCAGGGACTCTGTAGTACTTGTCTGGCTTGACTGGAGCAGGGAGCAAAGAATCAGGATTTAAATTGGATTCGGAGAACACATCATCCACAATATCCAAACTGGCGGAATAGCAAGGGGCCTATGCTGAGGCAATAAAAGAAAGTCTCTGAGCCTCTTCTTGGATTCTGAGTAATCCTGGCCCTCCCAATGGAAATGCTCCCTCATGGTATGTAAAGTTTCCCCAAAAGAGTAATCCTCAGGAGAAGAGGCTGAAGGAATTGATTCTTCAGCATCAGAGTCCTCATAGGGGGGTAAAGAGTATCCCTGGTCTGAAGAGGAATCAGAAGAAATACAAACCTGGTCAGAGGAATCATAGTCTGTATCCTGCCTAGGCCTTTTATCTGGAGGGGGATGGGAACCCCTGATCAGATTAATTAAGTCTTCGGCCATTTTAAGCATCTGTTTTTTAGGCATGGAGGCCTGTCCAGGTGAGTGCTGTACTTGCTTCTTTGTCTTTAATGTAGTTTTAGACTTGGCTGTAGATTTAATGGTAAGTTGTGAAAATCTGAAAACACCCTCAGAAGCCGATGCCTGCTCCGCGGCTTCGGACCCATCTGAGGGGTTAGTTTCTGTAGGCCCAATACCTTGAGTTTCCAGAAGCCTAGACATCTCCACGTGAGAGTCGGAGGCGGCCTGTGGCTCTAAGGTAGCTGGTGTCTGGGGCTGCGAAAGTGCCTCATTGAGAACCGGCGATCGGCCTAGAAGAGGCTTCATCGTCAGTTTTGGGCCTCGGATGCCTGTCCTTATCCTTGTCTTTGCATTTTTTGTGTATTCCAGTCGTCGGTTGTTCCGACAGCATGGTATAATTGAACCTTCGGCCAAAGTAATGGCGAGCAAAGTCAAACCGACGTTTAATAGTGTGTTTGTTAAATCTAGCACAAAACCGACAACTAGTGACATCGTGGTCTGGGCCTAGGCATGGAATACAGTAAGAATGAAAATCCTTATGAGGTATTTGCTTCCCACAAGAAATACAATTATTAACTTTTACTGACATCAGTCTGAGGCAAGAAAATGTTTCCCCAATGGGGTACTTAGCTTTATTGAAGACTTTGGTTCTGAAATTCGAATTGAAAATCTCAGGAATCGGCCAACCGGCACTTGCGAACTGCTTTTGCTTCGGGCACCGCACGGCAAGAAAGACTGGGAAAATGGCGTCGGCTGCATCTTATATACCCCTGTCACACTGACATCAGGGAAGAAGCGACAGCAGCCGACGCCGGACCAAGACTTTGGAACTCTGGCCGACTGCGGGACCGCCTGACGGCAGGATAACCGAAGTGTAATGACTGCAGCAGTGAAACACGATGAAAGTACAGTTTTGTACCTACCATAAATGTAGATGTCCGAATTGGATAGCATCTGCAGTCATAACAACTGGGTTGTCCTGTCGTCAGGCAGCCCTTCAGTCGGCCGGATTCCAAAGTCGGGTCCGCTTCGCTGATGTCGCACTTCACCCGACGTCATCTCTGTTGGTCTTCGGGTATAAAAGCATCAGCCGACGCCATTTTCTTCAGTGTTTCTTGCCCCAGATGCCAGAAGCCCTATAGAAGGCTAAAAATTTTGGATAGATGCCAATGTTTCCAAAAGATAGAGGTAAACACAAAAATAAGCATGTATGTACATAAATACAAACAAATACACCATGAAAGAAATCCCCCCACTAGCTAGCTATTAGAAGGGTAAACACCCTAGGAGTACCACAGAGGGGAAGGAGGGAGGGTAATCCTGACTGCAGATGCTATCCAATTCGGACATCTACATTTATGGTAGGTACAAAACTGTACTATGTCCTTCATGGATGCATCTGCAGTCATAACAACTGGGTAGAATACCATAGCCAACTAGGGAGGAGGATAAAAGTAGATTATGGTGTGTTTAGGATCCCTTGCAGAACAGCAGTGGCAAACCCTGCTCGGGATCTGGAATATAGAGGTAAATTATAATGCTTGGCAAATGTATGCACGGAGGTCCAAGTAGCCTCAATAATGTCTTTGGTAGCCACTCCTCGTAAGAAGGCTGTGGTAGTGGCTGTTGCCCTTGTAGAATGAGGTCTTATGTTCTGTGGAATTGGTTTTCCATGGAAGGAGTAACAGAATCGTATGCAATTTCCTATCCATTTGGAGATTGTCTGTTTGGAAATAGCTTTTCCTTCCCTTCCTGTTGCATAGGCTACGAAAAGTTGGTCAGTCTTTCTGCTATTTTTTGTTCTGTCCAAGTAGTAGCGTAGCTGTCTATGTACATCCAAGGTATGCAGTATTCTTTCCTCTGTTTTGTGGGTTGGGAAAGAAGGTAGGTAGGTGGATTGCTTGGTTTAAAGACACTCTGGATACCACCTTAGGCATAAATGTAGGATTAGTCCTCATGGACACTCTATCTTGGTGGAAGATTAGAAAGGGTTGCACTGCCATTAAGGCCTGTAGTTCTGAAACCCTCCTTGCTGAAGTAATTGCCAGTAGGAAAGCAGTTTTCCATGACAGGTGTTGTAGGTCTGCTGTTGCTGCTGGTTCAAAAGGTGATAGTGTCAATTTTTCTAGCACAAAGTTCAAGTCCCAAGCTGGCAATGGTGGTTTCCTTGGAGGTTTTACATTCTTGATTCCTCTGAGGAACTGCCTGAGCAAAGGGTGTGAAAAACAGGTGGATCAAAGCTGTATTCTGCTGAAATAGCTGATGCATGAATCTTGATGGAGGAGTAGGACAGGCCTGAATGAAGTAGATCGCCAGATACTCCAGAATGTTAGGCATATCTATGTTTGATACATCTTTTCCTCTTTCAGAACTCCAAATGACAAACCTTTTCCATTTCCCAGCATAATTCCTTCTAGTTGAAGGCCTGCGTGCTTCAAGAATAATGTCTTTAACTCTTTGTGAAAGTTCTGTATTAGCAGCTGCTATGTGATGTTCCATGCAGTCAGTTGCAGCGTTTTAGGTTTGGATGCATGGTGCTGAAGTTGTTCTGAGTTAGCATCAAAGGCATCAGGGTATTGGCCACATATTGTTCGAGACATGCTCCTCAGCAGTGGGTACCAATGCTGTCTTGGCCAGTTTGGAGCTATCAGGATTATCCTTGGACGTTCCTCCTTGATTTTTAGTAGTACTTTGTGTATCAAGGGAAGAGGTGGGAATGCATATGCTGTTAGGCCTTTCCAGCTGAAGGAGAGCGAGTCCACTTTCCATGCTAGTGGGTGGAATGTCCTTGTGCAGAATTTTTGAGCTGGTGATTGAAAGGTGATGCGAATAGATCTATCTGAGGTATTCCCCATTTCTTGAGATGGTCTTGAAGATATCCGGTGCAGCTGCCATTCGTGGGCATCCGATGTGGTCCTGCTTAACATATCTGCTAGAGAGTTTTCTTTTCCTGGCACAAATATTGCCTGTAACTGGATGTTGTAGCTGAGTGCCAGGGTCCACAGCTCCAAAGTCATTCTGCATAGGGGTAAGAATGAGTGCCTCCCTGTTTGTTGATGTACCACATGACTGTGGTGTTGTCTGTCCTTATCATCAAGTGGTCCTCCTTGAGAAATGGTCTGAACTTTTGGATTGCCAGTTTTACTGCCAGCATTTCTTTTAGGTTGATGTGCAGGTGAAGTTGGTCCTGTGTCCACAATCCTTGCACGCATTTGTCCAGCATATGCGCCCCCCATCCTAGGTCTGAAGCATCTGTTGTGATGGTCTGGCTTGCTTGACCCTTGCGAAAGGGCAGGCCTGGGTTTGACTGGCATGCCTGAGCCCACCATAGGAACTCCTGTTTTAAGCATGGTATTAGTGGGATTTCCGTTTCTAGGCTGTCTCTGTGTTGGGACCATAAATTCTTTAGGTACCACTGTAGTTTTCTCATATGTAGTCTGGCAAATGGAACCAAGATTATGCATGATGCCATGAAAAGTACAGTTTTGTACCTACCATAAATGTAGATGTTCGAGGATTCCATTGCTGCAGTCCTGACTATTGGGTATAGTCCGCGTCCAGTCGGCCCGAATACCAGAGGGTCATGAGACTGACGTCAGTACGTCAGGGTACTAATGCGCATGACCGACGTCATATCCTCAGTCTTTTCTTGCCCCAGATGTCAGAAGACCCTAAAAAGACAAGTCCCAGAAAACCTGCACCCAAAAACATGTACAATATATACAACAATATATACAAAACATAAGCATGTAAACTCACCTACACAACCACCCCTAAAATCAGAGGGGAAGGAGGGGACTGCAGCAATGGAATCCTCGAACATCTACATTTATGGTAGGTACAAAACTGTACTATGTTCTTCGCCTTCCATTGCTGCAGTCCTGACGTAGAATCCCAAAGCAGAGGTAAGGGAGGCTGGCAATGTATAAAGAAGTAGGAGCTGACAACATGCCTTGCAAAACAGCTGTGGCAAAACCAGCCCTAGACTTAGAGTAGATAGGAAGGTGATAATGCTTAGAGAAAGTATGCACTGAACTCCAAGTAGCTGCTTCCAAAATATCCTTAGTTGCCACCCCCCTTAGAAATGCTGTTGAAGTGGCAGTAGCCCTAGTGGAATGAGGCCTAATCCCAGATGGAATCTTCTTGCCATGATGGGAATAACAAAATGCAATGCAAAAGCCAATCCACCTGGAAATAGTTTGTTTTGACACAGGCTTGCCCTGTGAACTCAAAGCAAAAGAAACAAACAACTGCTGAGACTGCCTAAAATCCTTAGTCCTGCTTAAATAATATGAACTGCCTGTGTACATCTAAAGTGTGCAAAATCTTCTCCCCTTTATTTTGGGGGTCTGCATAAAAAGTAGGCAAATGAATAGTTTGGTTTAAAGCCACACTAGAAACCACCTTAGGCATAAAGGATGGATTAGTACGTAATGATACCCTATCCTTATGGAAAATCAAAAGGGCTCAACTGCCATAAGGGCCTGCAACTCAGACACCCTTCTTGCAGAAGTAATAGCCAACAGAAAAGCAGTCTTCCATGACAAGTATTTCAATTCAGCAGTAGCCGCAGGCTCAAAAGGTTGTAGAGTAAGTTTTTCCAACACAAAATTGAGATCCCAAGCAGGAGTAGGAGCTCTACGTGGGGGTCTTATATTCTTTGCCCCTCTAAGAAACTGCTTGAACAAAGGATGCGAAAACAAAGGTGGGTCACAATCATAGTGAGCTGAAATTGCTGCAGCAAGAATCTTAATGGAAGAGAAGGACAACCCTTTGTCCAATAACTCAGTAAGATATTGAAGAGCCACACACAAATTAGGCTCAGAAATCTCCAAATTCTTTGCTGTACTCCAAAATAAAAATCTCTTCCATTTTCCTTCCTTGTACTAGGTCTTCTAGCTTCCATAATCACATTTAAAACTTGTTGAGGAAGTTGAGACCTGCTGTGTTTCAACAGAGAATATGCCAGGCTGTTAGATGAAGAGAGTGAAGCTTGACATTGAGCAGATGACCTTCCTTCTGAGATAACAGATGAGGAATCAGAGGTAAAGGCCATGGAGGCTTCTTTACTAGACTCAGTAGTGGATACCAGTGTTGCCGAGGCCAATCTGGAGCTATCAAAATCATCCTTGGCCTGTCTTGTCTGACCTTTAATAGTACCTTTGGAAGAAGAGGCAGAGGAGGAAAGGCATAGACATGAAGGTTTTTCCAACTGAAAGACAGAGCATCCACTTTCCAAGCTGTGTGATGAAACCCCTTTGTGCAATACTTTGGCAGCTGGTGGTTTAGTGGAGAAGCGAACAGATCTATGTCTGGAGTTCCCCATGACACTGTCAATTTCTGAAATACATGAAGATCCAGTTTCCACTCGTGGGGATCCATGATTTGTCTGCTTAACACATCTGCTAAGGAGTTCTGTGCTCCTGGCAGAAACCTTGCCTGAAGAGTTAGTTGGTCTCCCATAAAATCATTGCCTGCCTGCATAGAGGATAAGAATGTGTTCCCCCTTGCTTGTTGATGTACCACATGACAGTTGTGTTGTCTGTTAGAATCAACACCTGCCCTGGAAGAAGTAACTCCTTGAAAGCCATTAATGCAAACTGGACTGCTAACATCTCCTTCATGTTGATATGTAGATGCTGTAGTCTGGCCGGCCACTTGTCCTGTATCCACTTTCCATTTAGATGAGCTCCCCAAGCAATGTCCGAGGCATCTGTCGTTAAAATCTGACTCTGGCCGGGTCACAGAGAGTCCCTTGTTTAGGTGACATTCCTGAGCCCACCACAAGAATTCTTTTGAAGGCAAGGTATTATATGAATGACAGTGTCCAAATCCTGGCAGTGCTGTGTCCATACATTTTGAGATACCATTGCAGCTTCCTCATATGCAGTTTGGCATTGGGAAGTACCAGAATACAAGATGCCATGAACCCTAATGCTTGAAGGACTGTCCTTGCAGTCAGCACGGACTGATGAGATAGTTGATGGAAGTAAAGTGACAGACTCTTTTGTTTGTCCAAAGGCCATCTGGGCTGCTGTATTCAGTCTCACACCCAGAAAGCACATGTCTTGAGAGGGTACTAGACTGGACTTTATTTCGTTCACAGAATACCCTAGGCATCTTAGCACTGCTATGACATATTCCAGATGCTGTAGAAGGTCTTCCTTTTCTTGAGCCAGAATCAGGCAGTCGCCCAAGTAAGGATAGATTTGAATTCCTTGAAGCCTGAAGTAAGCTATCACTGGAGCCAGAACCTTTGTAAATACTCTGTAGATAAGCCAAAGGGCAATGCAGAGAACTGATAATGAAAATCTCCAGTTCAGATACTTCCTGCAACCTAGCCTTATAGGCACATGAAGGTAAGCTTCCTTGAGATCTAAAGTTACCATCCAGTGATCTTTGCCCAGTAGAGGTAAAAGCTGTTGTAACGTCAACATCTTGAACTTGGGAATGTCCAGATAAGTGTTGAGGATAGATAAATCCAAAATTGGTCTCCACGTGTTCCCCTTCTTTGGTACTAGGAACGAATAAAAACCTAGGCCCCTTTCTGATACAGGGACTGGCTGAATGGCCCCATCTGGAGTAACTGAGAAACTTGCTTGTGAGCCTCTTTTCTTTGTGGAGGAGGAACGCCTGGCATGCCTTTGAAAGGGGCATTGTGTGGAAATAAAATCTGTAACCGTGATGAAAGATATCCAACACCCATCTGTCTTGAGTAATCAAATCCCAATTTTCTTTGTAAAGAGACAGTCTTCCTCCCAAAGGAGCTGCCAGACAAGAGTCCACTGGCAGCTGAAAAGGCAGGTCATTGGGTCTGTTTACGAAAGGACTGACCCCTGCCCTCACCAGAAGTCTGAGCAGGTGAACTCCCTGATCTAGGCCTAAAAGAACCTTGAGCCCTGCCCCTACCACGTCTAGACCTACCCCTAGACTGGGAATCATAAGCAGGATATGTCCACCCCTTAGCAGGCCAATTTCTACTAAACTTCGGAGGCTGCACCTGCAAAAAATCTTTAACAGTCTGCATAGACTTAGCTTTGTCCTCCATTTTCTTTAAAACTGCTTCCACAGGCGATCCAAACAACACATCAGACTGTAAAGGAGCATCCAAAATCCTTGTCTTAACATGCTCAGCCAAATTCTGATCCTTCAACCAGGCATGCCTCGAAGAACAGAAATAGTAGCCAGAGGCCTGTACAGCATCAAAACCACACTGCAAAGAATGCTTACCCACTTGTTCAGACACATGAACCAAATCCAGCAACTCTTTACACTCAATACCTTCCGCCAAAGCATCCACCTTAGATTTCAATTGTGAAAGGAGATAATTTTGATATTTTAGCATGTGAAACTGACAATTCAACGCCTCATGGCTAGAGTGGAAGAAGTATATTTTCTTTCCCCACCTATCCAAAGCCCTTGCCTCTTTATCAGGGTACAGGGTTTTTAACCAGAGAAGCTTTAACAGCTTTAGGGCCGTGAGAAGCAGTTTCTGGGTCCGGCCTAGGACTCTTGAACAAATACTTATGAGCTGGGCACCCCATAATACCTATCAGGCTTAACAGGAGCAGGAGGTAAGGAGTCAGGATTCAGGAAGCCTCTGCAAAACATCCTCCACCACATTCAACACAGGAGGAATAGCTAAGGGCCTATGCTGGGGTAAAACAAAAATTCCCTAAGCCTTTTCCTGGAATCAGAGTAATCCTGGCCTTCCCATTTAAAGTGCTCCCTCATGGAGTGTAGAGTCTCTGAAAATGAGAAATCCTCAGGAGGAGAAGCTGTAGGAGTGGAATCATCCACATCCGAATCAGAATAAGTAGGATACTCCTGTAAGTCTTCCACAGAAGACTCTGAAGCCTGTGAACACTGTTCAAAACTATCAAACTCCTATTCCACCCTAGGCCTCTTATCAGGCGGGGCATAGAACCTCTAATCATAGTAATCAAATCTTCTGCCATTTTAAGCATATGTTTCTTAGGAACAGAGAATGCTAGGAGAAGCCCCACAGAAGCTGAACTTGGCCTACCTCTAAAAGAAGCTTTGGCAACAGAAGGAGAGGCCCTAACTACCTTGGGAAGAGAGGGAAGAACAGTTACCTGAGAAGCCCCTCAGCCTGGCCTACCTCCGGAGAGGCACATCTTGTAACAGTAAAGTTTCTGCCTGAGACTCCATGGAAACTCCTGACAAAACCTCTGGCTCCACTGACTGCGGTTCATCAACCCTAGGCTTCACTGTTTTGTCCTTGCGCGCAAATTATAATTACGCTTCCCAAACACTAACCTGGCACAATGTAGCCTCCACTTAATAGTGCGTTTGTTAAAGCTACCACAAGAACGAACCAACAACCCTAAACAAGGTATACACAATGTATGATAATCCCTATGCGGTATCTGCTTCCCACAAGAAATACAGTTATTCACTTTTCTGACATCCGGTTAAATACTGAGGCAAGAAAAACCAAAATGTTCCCCAACGGGTACTTAGCCAACTCTGTTTCGGTCTGAAACAATATCTCAGAACGCCAACCTGCACTCGCGAAATTGCTTCTGCATCGGACCAGTCTAAGGCGCCATGACCGAATGGTATTCGGGCCGACTGGACGCGGACTATACCCAATAGTCAGGACTGCAGCAATGGAAGACGAAGAACATCCCAAGGCCTGCAGTACCTTTCTTGCTGTTAGCTTGTTCAGTTTTGTTAGTGTCAAGAAGTAAAGAGGGAGTTCTTTTTGTTTTTCTGTAGTTAGGAATGCCATTTGTCTTACTGTGTCCAATTCCGCTCCCAGGAAAGTCCTTGTCTGGGATGGTATCAGTCTTGACTTTTGTAAATTGACTGTGTATCCCAGTGCTTGAAGCAAGTAAATGACCCTTTGTAAATCTGTTGTCAGCTTGCTTTTGTTGTCTCCTTGTATCAGGCAGTCGTCCAGGTATGGATAAATTTGAATTCCTGTAGTCTGCAATGGGCGATTACTGATGCCAGGCATTTTGTGAATACTCTGGGCAGTAGATAAGCCAAAGGGCAATGCTGAGAATTGATAGTGCTCTGATCCTGCAAGAAATCTGAGGTATCTTCTGCAGATTGGTCGAATGGGGACGTGCAGGTATGCCTCCTTGAGATCTAGAGTTACCAGCCAACACTCCTTGCCCAGCATGGGAAGAAGTTGCTGTAGGGTCAGCATTTTGAATTTTGGGACAATGATGTAAGTATTCAGGGTGGACAGGTCTAGAATTGGTCTCCAACTTTTTTCCTTTCTTGGAACTAGGAATAGTCTGGAGTAGAACCCCTTTCCTTGCTCTGCTGTTGGCACTTTCTCCACAGCTCTCATGTTTGCTAACTCCATTATCTGTTGTAGAGCCTCTGTCTTTTGATTTGGAGGTAGATTTGGCATTCCTCTTTTGTCTGGTAAAGTGTGGAAGTGGAACTGGTAACCTTGATCTATGGTTCGTAAAATCCACTTGTCCTTTGTTATGTGGTGCCAGTTTTTTGAAAATAAGGTTAGCTTTCCGCCTAGAGGAGCTGCTATTTGTTCCCTGGTAGGCGGGTTTAGGATTAAGTCACTGTGGCTGTGTTGATGTAGTGGCAGGTGTTGAGTCTGTGCCTCTGTTGTTACCTTGCCACTGTCGTCCTCTGTAGGCACCTCCTCTGGATTGGTTTCTGCCTCTGGAACGTCTATTCCTGCCCCTTTGAGGTCTTGTGGGGTCAGGAAAGGACCAATTTTTGGCAGGCCAGTTCCTGCTAAACCTTGGGGTTGAACCTGCAAGAAATCTTTAACTGTCTGGACTGATTTTGCCTTTTCTTCCATTTTCTTCATAACCTGCTGGGCAGGTGTACCAAACAAACTTGTTTTATCCATAGGAGCATCTAGCAATTTAGATTTAACATGATCCGTAAAGCTTGCTCCTTTAGCCATGCATGCCTTCTAATTACAGTGCCAGTCATGGCTGATCTAAATGAAGCCTCCAGTGCATCATAGCCACATTTTAAAGAGTGGTTACTAACTTGCTGTATGTTATTTACCATTTCTAATACATATTTCTTATCAAGAGATTCATCAGTGGTTAGCTTTTTAGTTAACTGATCAAGCATAAACTCTTGGTATTGTATCATGTGAAACTGACAGTTTAAAGCTCTAGCTGAGAGAGTGGCTGAAGTGTAAACCTTTTACCCCATCTGTCTAATGACCTTGCTTCCCTTTCAGAAGGAACAGGGTTTTAGCTATGGTCTGACTACTGCCTTGGGACCCTGGGAAATAGTTTCGGGTCTGCAAGAGGGGCCTTGTAAAGGTGGTGCTGAGTATCTGGCACCCTGTAAAATCTGTCTGGTTTGGCAGAGGCTGGGAGTAAAGAATCTGGAGCGGAGCAGACATCATTGTAAGCATCATCCACCACAGAGAGAACAGGAGGTATAGCTAAGGGCCTGTGCTGTGGAAGGTGCAAAAGGTCCTAAGTCTTTTCCTGGAGTCTGAAAAATCCTGTTGCTGCCATTGGAACTGTTCTCGCATGGCATGCAAGGTTTCCCCAAAGGAGAATTCTTCTGGTGGGGAAGCAGCTGGAATGGATTCTTCAGCATCAGAATCTTCAAAATTGGAGAAAGGAGCCTCTGGCTGGTCAGTTATGTCTGATTCATCAGCAGAATCATCAGAGGACACTGGCTCATGGGGCTCTGCCCTAGGTCTCTTCTCTGGGGCTGAGAGGCCCTGTCTGGGTGAGATTGAGATCCTCTAATTAATGAAATTAAATCTTCTGCCAAAGTAAGCATTTGAGAACTGGAAGAGGGCCTGGTTGAGCGGCGTTTAACAGGCACTGTTTTAGTAGTCTTGGCTGCTTTAGCCCTGGCGAAGGCCTTAATGGACATGGCTGCTGGAGGCCTAGCAGCACCACGTGCTGGGGTAGAGACATCCAAGGGAATGGTGTCTGATAAGTCAGTGGTAAGCACCGTAGTGGGTAAAATTTCTGAGGCCGATTCAAGAGTGTTAGCAGGGACCTCAGTTGTAGAGGTAGATTCAGCTGTATTTTGATCAGTTTTTCCGGTTTCGCCAAAACCGAGACACTCATGTTTGCTTAACCATGGTTTCGCGAAACCGCGGACCGCGAGTGTCGGTCTTTTCTTTGCGTTTTTTGGCAGAATGCGTAGTCGGAGGATCCGACGGCATAATGTACGCAAAATCAGAACCGAAAAACTGTTCTGCAAACTCCGACCGACGTCTAAGCGTTCGTCGGTTGAAAGAAGCACAGGACAAACAGGCTGCTACGTCGTGGGCTGGGCCTAAGCAAGGCAGGCAGTAAGAGTGGAAATCTTTATGAGGTATTTGTTTCCCACAGGTTAAACAATTATTAACTTTTTCTGACATCGGCTGAGGCAAGAAAGAGTCCCCAACGGGGTACTTAGCTTTAGAAGTCTTCGAAGTAGTATTCGGTAGAAGTAATCTCTGGATCCGACCGACCGGCACTTGCGAACAGCTTCTGCTTCGGGCGCCACGCGGCAAGAAAGACTGAAGAAAATGGCGTCGGCTGATGCTTTTATACCCGAAGACCAACAGAGATGACGTCGGGTGAAGTGCGACATCAGCCGAAGCCGGACCCGGACTTTGGAATCCGGCCGACTGAAGGGCTGCCTGACGACAGGACAACCCAGTTGTTATGACTGCAGATGCATCCATGAAGGACATCATCAAGCTTCATCTTATAGTTTTGTGGGTTATTTCATAAAGTCTCTACTTTCAAGATGTACAAGTCATTTAACAAGTGCTCCGTGGTCACCACTGAAAGAGGCACTTGTGGTTAGTGGGCATTTTTTTTAACAGGTACATAAAAACATATTCAAATGATTAGCAGCATTTACAAGCCCTTTTCCAATGTCAGACAAATTCATAACTGGCTGGGAACATGAAATTCCCATACAAACTCCAAAGCTTAAAATTAATGGCCGCTCACACAGCATATATAATGCAACAAAATAAAACAGCTATAAAAACAAACACACACACACAAATACAAAATTGCTTTCAAAGCTACGGCAATAGTGTTGGTTCCCATTAGCTTTAATACAGAATACTAGAAAATCATTTTATTAAAAGCTTTAGTTGTATGTACAATACAAAGTGCATGTATCAGTTCCCTACAAAAAAAGCATATCTTGTACCATTTCCAGAATATAAATTTCTAAAAAGTCAGACCACTTTCTGAATACTTGATCAATGTTCATCTCAAATGGAAATACAACTATCACAGTTACAAACATTCTGGAGCCACATCTTACACCATTTATCAGAAATTTGTCAAATATTTTTACCTAAATTCCCAACTTGTATTTAATCTTTTAGCATCATTCCCAACTACCTTTCTCACACCCATATTGCTCTGCACTATATTCATTCATAGTCACATCCCTCCCTAACAGCACCTATCTCTTCTAGCTTCTACTTTTCCCACACACACTCACTTCTTCCTATTTTAACTAAATCTTCATACTCTAGCCTTTTAAACCCCTCTATTCCTTACATTCCAGTTAAGATACTAGAACCACCTAACTCTCTTCCTTCATAATATTTCTTTCCTACCTACCCTCTCTATCAGCTTTCAGACTCCACCACCACTAAATATCCTTCTGCCTTGTAACTTCTTTTTCCTTCCCAATCCCTTCTTCCCCACTACCTGCGAACTACAAAACATACAGATCCCTTTATTTAATCCTCAGTTTACCCTCTATGCTTCGGTGGTGCTGCGGTAGCGTTGTCGCCTCACAGTAAGACGTTGTCCTGTTCGATTCTCAGCTAGAGCGTCTTCTGTGTGGAGACATGCGTGAATGGGCATACCTTCGTTGAAGGTTGTGCATCAGGGCCGGCAACTCGGCATGTAAAAATCTACTGCCAATCATTAGCGGACCAGAGTTCCGCTGTGGCGACCCCTAACCGGGAAAAGCCGAAAGACACAACAACCCTCTATGCTTCTCCTGCTACTGGGCCGGCTCTCATACTACCATGACTCTACAATAACTTTCAACATACCTTCACCTCTGTCCCAACATGCTTCCTCCCTACATTCTCCACATATTGCACAAAAAGTATTCAATGATGCCCCTCACACCTTTATTCTAAACAAACTGAAACTCCATTTCACCTCAAACCAAAACAAAATTAAGTGAAAAAATACTCCTCCCAAAAAACAAGTGCCAATAATCATCTGGTAAACTAGGAGTATAAGGAGATGAGGTGCATGGCAAAGAGAGAGGTGGCGAAGGCTAAGGATAAGGCATATGAAGAGTTGTATGAAAGGTTGGACACTAAGGAGGGAGAAAAGGACCTGTACCGATTGGCTAGACAGAGGGACCAAGCTAGGAAAGATGTGCAGCAGGTAAAGGTGATAAAGGATAATGAGGGAAACATACTCACAAGCGAGGAGAGTGTGTTGAGGAGATGGAAAGAGTACTTTGAGGGGTTGATGAATGAAGAGAATGAGAGGGAGAGAAGGTTGGATGATGTAGGGATAGTAAATCATGAAGTACAATGGATAAGCAAGGAGGAAGTAAAGATAGCTATGAAGAGAATGAAGAATGGAAAGGCTGTTGGCCCAGATGACATACCTGTGGAAGAATGGGGGTGTTTAGGTGAAATGGCAGTGGAGTTTTTAACCAGATTGTTTAATGAAATCTTGGAAAGTGAGAGGATGCCTGAGGAATGGAGAAAAAGTGTTTTGGTACCGATTTTTAAGAATAAGGGTGATGTGCAGAGCTGTAGTAACTACATAGGGATAAAATTGATCAGTCACAGCATGAAGTTATGGGAAAGAGTAGTGGAAGCAAGGTTAAGAAGGGACGTGATGATTATTGATCAGCAGTATGGTTTCATGCCAGGAAAGAGCACTACAGATGCGATCTTTGCTCTGAGAGTGTTCATGGAGAAGTACAGAGAATGTCGGAAGGAGTTGCATTGTGTTTTTGTAGACTTAGAGAAAGCATATGATAGGGTGTCTAGAGAGGAGTTGTGGTATTGTATGAGGAAGTCAGGAGTGTCAGAAAAGTATGTAAGAGTGGTACAGGATATGTACGAGGGTAGTGTGACAGCGGTGAGGTTTGCGGTGGGAGTGACGGATGCGTTTAAGGTGGAGGTGGGGTTACATCAAGGATCAGCTCTGAGCCCTTTCTTATTTGCAATGGTGATGGACAGGTTGACAGACGAGATCAGACAGGAGTCCCCGTGGACTAAGATGTTTGCAGATGACATTGTGATCTGTAGTGAGAGTAGGGAACAGGTGGAGGAGACCCTGGAGAGATAGAGATATGCTCTAGAGAGAAGAGGAATGAAGGTAAGCAGGACTAAGACAGAATATATGTGTGTGAATGAGAGGCAGGATAGAGGAATGGTGAGGATGCAAGGAGTAGAGGTGGCGAAGGTGGATGAGTTTAAATACTTGGGGTCAATAGTTCATAGTAACGGTGAGTGTGGAAGAGAGGTGAAGAAGAGAGTACAGGCAGGATGGAGTGGGTGGAGAAGAGTGTCAGGAGTGATTTGTGACAGACGAGTACCTACAAGAGTGAAAGGGAAGGTCTACAAGAGGGTAGTGAGACCAGCTATGTTATATGGGTTGGAGACAGTGGCACTGACAAAAAGGCAGGAATTTGAGCTGGATGTGCAGAATTAAAGATGTTAAGATTTGCACTAGGTGTGACGAGGGTGGACAGGATTAGGAATAAATATATTAGAGGGTCAGCCCAGGTTGGAAGGTTTGGAGACAAAGCCAGAGAGGCACGATTACGTTGGTTTGGACATGTGCTGAGGAGGGATGCTGAGTATATTGGGAAAAAGATGCTAAGGATGAAGCTACCAGGTAACAGAAAAAGAGGAAGGCCTAAGATAAGGTTTATGGATGTGGTGAGAGGAGACATGCAGGTGGGTTGGTGTGACAGAGCAAGATGCAGAGGACACGAAGAAATGGAAACAGGTGATCTGCTGTGGCGACCCCTAACGTGAACAGCCGAAAGATGATGATGATGATGACACAAATTCTTCTAGGGGGAGATATTCACCCTAATCCTGGCCCCATCTATCACAAAGAACATCAAGACAATTCTCTTCCCCACAACACTATTCTAACCCTATAGCGGTCAACCCTCAACCCCAATAATCTAACTTTTCTGCCATAAATGTTACAAGTGTAAAAAATAAAATTACTGAACTACAATGCCTGGATTACCCAACATAAGCCTGATATTCACTCTAACAAATTCAGCTTAAATCCAGCATAAACTACTTCAAAATTACACCTCCCTGCTATAATATCATATGTAATGACAACATAAAGAAGAAAGATGGTGGCATTGCTTTAATATTTCCCAACTACTACAGTGCCCCTTACAACAAACCAATACCAAAATTCAATTCAGCACAGCGTATTACTTTCTTGAACTTAAACAAATATGTATTACTGTTCTTAACATCTCTCATAGGGTCACAGGAAGTTACTAGGCGAATGGCCCTAGGGCCCTTACAAGCCTAGCCAAATTCTACCCTTTATTTACAGGATCAGCACGAGGGACACAGGTGTAACCCCCGGGGTGAATTTACAGTTACCCATCCAATCATTCAGACTGAGTTTGAAGAGGGCCAATGAGGTGCTCTGTTTGACATGAAGTGGGAGTCTGTTCCAAAGTTGTGGTAACCTCTGGGAGACAAGTCTATCCCTTCAGCAGGTTCTATTAATGTCACATACTAGGCTAAGGTTTTTAGAGCGAGTAACCCATGTACCATTTGACTTGCGGATATGCAACATTTCCAATAAAGCAGGGTCAGAGACTGCCTTATATGCAAGGCAGAGATCGCCTCTGAGTAGTCTGTAAGAAACGGAATAAAGTGACAGTGACTTCAGACAATCCACATAGGACAGACGCTTTGTGGTTTCTCCAACTGCTGCAGGTGCTTGGAAATGTACATACCAAAATGGGTATTGTACTCCATTACTGGCCTGATGAGGGAAGAGTACAGGGAGGTTATAACTTCTTTTTTTTCTGGAGGCAATGCCCTTACTTACGAGATAAGTAATACAGAATACCCTTCTAACCATTGTGGAGACATGGTGATCAAAGGTAAGATTACTGTCAACCTGTGTGCCCAGGTCTCTCACCACTGAATGTGTACTTAGAGCACTGCTATCAATGTGGTAGTTAACAGGAACATCACTCTTACCAAAAGGGATGATAATAAATTTTTTACATTGACTTTAAGGCCATGACTTTGGCACCAATCATTTGTTTGTGTAAGACCCTCTTGTAGGATGTTAACATCATTTGGAGAGTCTATGACCACTCCCAGTTTGTGGTCATCAGCAAACTTTGTCAGCCACAGACCGTTAGTTTTGGCTTGCACTTCGGGGAAATAGATTCCAAACAATAGAGGTCCCAGGACTGATCCCTGTCAAACACCACTGGTTACACTTCTGCTGTTGCAGGTGGATTCCCCTATTTTGACAATGTGTGTTCTATCAGAGAGCCAGTTAGCGACCCACCTAATGATATAAGGGTTGATAGCTAGCTGGGTGAGTTTATCAATTATGCCAGAGTGGGGGATACTGTCAAAAGCCTTTGCTAAGTCTAGGGAGGCTGTATGCATAGATTTCCCCTCATCCAAGGCCTTGGTGAGTGTCTCAAGGAAGTCCACCACGTTTAACAGGCATGATCTCCCTTTGACAAATCCAAACTGAGAAGAATCAAGTGCTTGCGGATTACCTATACCTTTGTTGATAAAGTCCATGATGGAAGGTTCCCTCCTGGGGAATATACAGATATACTGAAGATATCCTACATTGGATATCCATAACAATTCCACAAGAAAAATACTACAAGGTGATGTGAATGTCAGTTGGTTGGACAAACTCTAACCCCCCTACATCTGCTGTGAACTTATTTGGTTTCCTACTAATTAATAGCCCCACATATTTCAGCAAGACAACAAATTCCATATTAGACTGGATACTAGCATTAGACCCTAGCAAATACACCACCTCAGGTACAATGACTTGACTATCTCACTGATCACTTTCCAATCTACACAACCACACAACTCACACACCCACTTAAGCAGCATGTTTATAAAACAAGCAACCTTTCCAACTTTAACCCACACATGTTCATTACTACCCTATCTATTAACTGGATTATCATAAAAATCTTCCCCTTAGATGATGCTGTAACTGAATTCAATACAACTTTCTAGAATATCCTTAATAGTCTTGTACCACCTAGAAGGTAAAGACTACAAGCAAATAATGTAATTTGGCTATCCAAGAAAAAAAAAATTGACTGCTAATGCAAGATAGAGATAAAAGCATGGAAAGAATGGCAAAAATATAAAACACCACAACATCTTGAAAACTTGAGAATGCTTCACAATCATATTACAAAACAAATTAATGAAGACAAAAAACTACACTATAACAGGTTTCAGAATAACAGTAAACTCAACCTTAAAAAATTCTGGACAACCATTAAAAAAATCTTGCATCCCAGCCATAAATTCAACATCAAGCCCTCTCTCAATAACTCAGCATAGGTTATGTACTAGGCTAATGGCCCTGGAGCCTTTACAAGCCTAGCCCTTAGGATTACCCTGGGATCGTGCCACCCGACCTTAGTTTTCAGTGCCTCTGTCGAGTAAGGCCACTGGAGTGATCCCTGGGTGAATTTTCTATTTCCCATCCAATCATCAAGATTTCTCTTGAAGAGGGCCAGTGAGGTGCTCTGCTTGACACGTATGGGAAGTCTATTCCATTGCATGGGCAGTCTCTGGGTACATAATTTAATCAGCCCTGCCATTGAACCAAGGACCCTGTACACCATAGTTAGAGCAATTTACCACTACAGCTCCAGCATCATTTTCATACAATGAAACAATTCTATGTGAAAAGTAAGCATAAATTATTGTAATAGGAATCCTCAGTCATACATGCACACAGCAGATAGCTGGGTGACAACATTGTTAAGTACATGCCCATTCCCATTCATACTGAGACATGATTCTAAATAGTTAAGGCTCGACTTGAACAGACTACCTAAGATCACAAGGTACAGAACACTACCTGAATCACATGTGCCAAACAATATGTTGTTTTACACTTGTGACAATGCACATTTGAAAGGCTGACATTACTATTCTTTAATACACTGATGTTTTTCCACGAAGGAAAGAAAGTGGTTGAAGAGCACAGTAACAATACACAGCTACACAACATACAATAAGTATTAGAAGCCTTCTCTACACATCATGACAAATATGCACTCACAGCACTCAGTCATTGCTAAATTCACATCTCTTACCTATTTAGTTGCACAGTCTAGAGAGCAAAGCATCAACAGCTGGTGCCACAGGATAAATCATACAACAATTGTGATGCAGTTCATTATGATAACATGATGTAACCATTGTGTTACCCAAAGTAGGTATTGCTTGGGGGCAATATAATTGTATAAGTAAGTGGAAATTTACATAAGGGATGTTTTCATGGACACAATTGTACATAATAGTACACACATTCACATTAGATAACCAATGTTGTATTTGAACCTCTTACCTATTTAGGTTACATAATCTAAAGAACACAGAATTAAGTGCAAGTTCCACAGGGGGTGTCTAACTTGTAAGGGTAGATAGTGCACTTCTGATATGATGACATTTACAATGTGATGCAGAGAAGATGTATGTGGAAAAAGTGGGATAAAGGGATTGTGGCATCCGCTTCCATGTTAAATTCCTCCCCGAGTGGAAGTTGATACAGCACATCTGTTCAAAAAGCAGTATGTACCTGATATTACAGCCACAAAAACAAATTCACCACTGTGAACTTTGAGCCTTCACTGTATCTAGTTGTTCAATCTAGAGAATACTGCATTAGCTGCAAGCGCCAAAGAAAAAGTCTGATTCTGAAGGGTAGGGAGTGTACTTTTGACTGGATGACCTCATCAGTGTGATACAAAAAATGCTTGTGGCAAAACTGGGATAAAGTGTAGAGGAAGCTGTGTCCATTCGTGCATAATATGGACATAGATTCAAATTCTTTGCCTGAGAGAAAGTGGACACAGCACATTTGTTGTAGAGGCTTTACTTAGCTATCACTAGAAATACACACACACACACACACACACACACACACACACACACACACACACACACACAACTTTGCTAGTGTAATATTTGAAACTTCTGCCTATCTAGTTACATAATCTAGGGAACACTGTATTACCCGTAATTTCTGCAGGAGAAGTCTGACTTTTATAGTGAGAGACTCCACTTATTAAAGTTTGACTCCATCAGTGTGCTGCAGAAAAAAAAATGTTTGTTGTAAAAGTCCATTTTGGCAGTGGTTCTAGCTAGAAATTGAAAGTGTAAGACTTGACCTTCTTTCACAGAATTTCAGAATGCTGCAACTGAATTTTGTCACATGGAAAATGATTACCATTAAAACAAGATCCATCAGAATTGCTTCATCCTATAACCTGTGGATATGATTCTAAGAACTATTGGACAAACAGTTATTGAGCATTCAAGAATAATTGATCTATAAAAAGGACTTTTGTAATTTTAATTAGTAGACACCTCTGCGAATACATTCACTGTTGATTGTTATTTAAATTTCTATATTGCAGTTTTTGTTATTGATTATTAACTTGTTAAAATTCAATAAAACTTTTTTAGAAAAAAAATGAAAATGTGGCTTAATGAATTTGGGTTTGTAGGTTTGGTTATATTATAATGTACAATATAGCATATGAAATGCCAAAGTTTATTAGAAAAACTACTTATAGAGAATTTTGCTAGCAAAGTGTTTTCATTTAGTAATATAGTAAGGTGTAGGAATTTCCAGTTGAAATTATAATTTGGATCAAACCAGCTTTTAAGATCCTTAAATAATGATGCTCTGATGTATGTGTTGATATCTCAGAACTTTATACCTCCCTACTTCCAAGGTCTAATGTGATGTAGATAGGCAATTCTACTCCTATTGGGATACTATAAAAAGTTTATTAATAATTTATTCATATCTTTAATAAATTTATTTCTAGGAAAAATATTAAGAGTTGTAGCAATGTATCAAATTTTTGGCAATAGAGCCATTTTTATCAACTGGAGTCTATCTTCAAAGGAAAGGAATATATGATTCCATTTACCTACATGATTATTTATTAAAGATATGATGTTTTATACCTGATTTCTATTGTCTTTTCTATAGTATTGCATAAATTTATGTCCAAATAATTCAGAGAACTTGTTTGCTCTCCAATGAAATTTAGATTATCGTTTTCTTTCTTTTAGCTTATTATTAAGTATGATGTGCTTGAAATGAAGACCTGAAACTCTTTGAAAAAATCCATTATAGAAAATTCATATAGAACTGTTTTGAGTTAAGGAAAGCAAGTAAAATGTCATCAGCAAAAGGTGTTATTTTAGAGTTATAATTATAAATGTTAATGCCTATAATCTTTGTGTTATATCAGACTTGCAAAGACTTCAATGACAAGTGTGAATAAGATAGGAGATAATAGGCAGCGTTGTTTAGTACCTTTAGTTATGGGTATACACTCTGAAGTGTGAAAGAACCTAATTTAACATGAGATAAGTTGTTCTTATAAAACCTTTTTTTAATATAGAAATGAATGAAGAGGGAAATACAAGTGAAGTCAATATTCCAAAAAGATAGTAACAGTTGACAAAATCAATGGTCTTTTCTATATCTAAACTAACCAGCAAAGCTTCTTCATTCTCTCTTTTTAAAAATTTATTGAGAGTATGAATTCTTGTATTATTATCATGAGTATATCTCTCGCAGATAAATCCTGATTGATCATTGTTTTTCATTTCTGAAAGTGAGACTTTCATTCTGTCAACAAATATGGGCATGAAGATTTTATAATCATTGCTTACGAGGGAAATAGAGATATAGGAGATACAAAGTTGTGGGTCTTTATAAGTTTTGAGAATAGGGAAAATTAGGGAATATCTCTAGGATGGTGGAATAATATTTTCAGTTTGTACTTCAATCAAAGTTTTGTGATGTAATGATATAATAGTTGAAGGAAATAATTTATACATTTCTACAATAATGCCATCAGCACAATGGGCCTTAAGTTTAAACTTCTTAATTTTATCTTTAACTTCAGTTACAGTTATTAGTTTCTCCAGAACAGTTTTAAGTTTTTCAGGGACTGCCTCTAGACTGAGAGAAGATAGTTCTGTGTTGAGAGCACTGTTTGTTATTAGAGTTATAGGGCTTGGTATAATGAAATCTAAAATTTTCAAAAATATCACCCATGTCAGATACTGACGCATTGGTGGCGTCATATAATAATATCATAATGTTATTTGACTTAGACTGAATTTTGACTCTCACTGATAAATTATGCATATGTTTTAGGGTTGAGGCATAAGAATTTAATATCAATGTTTGTAATGCCAAATTAGTTTTATGTGCTAAAACATCTATGTATTTCTTATTTAGTACATCTATTTTCTTCTTATCATCTGATGATAGGTGTGGAGATGTGGACTTAATTGTTGAAAGCTGTAGATGTATATTTTGCATCTCTGAGTCCCATTCTTTTAGCTTAGTTTATACCAAGTGACAGTTTTACCATAAATGTACGCTTTTAGAGCATCCCAGAGCATTGTTATAGTAGTATCATCAGTATGATTTATTTCTAAGTAGAACTGCAATTCTGTTAAAAAACAAAGTATAAAATCTTTGATTTTAGTCATATAGGCTGGTATTCTAGTTATGAAAGTTAACTTTGTAAAGTCAAGCTGTGTAATTTGAGTACAAGGCAGTTATGGTCAGAAACAAGACATGAGAGTATACAGAAAGATGACATTTTTAGTTTTATGTCATTCTAGACTAGAATTCTACCTATTCGTGTTTGGGTTTTGAATCTATGATCTGTGTGAGAAAAACATAATGAGTTATGGATGTTAGAATTGAATGTGTCATATAAATTGAGAGATTCAAACCATTTTTAAATAGTTTTGCTGCAGAAGTGAGTCTAAGTGGTCAATTGCTTGTGGTGTCAGAGCTATCCAAAATACAGTTGAAATCTCCTCCCAGAATGAGGCTGCCTTTATAAACATTGGTTAAGAGATCAAGGTGACATTTTGCTGTTGTTGCTCCTTAACCCAGAAACCAATACAGGTTAACAAACGTCCAAATTCTATTACTGAGATTTAAAGTAATAAGGCTAATAATCCTTCTGCGTCTTCCCATTTATATATGACTTGGGGATTTGCAATACTTTTCTTCCTAAAATCATTGCCCATTCCTCTTGGATTCATATGAGGAATGGGTTAGTGTTAGGTACATATGAGGAATGGGTTAGTGTTAGGTAATTGTTAGAACTCCAAATATTTTTTTCAGTGGATTTAAAATAAGTTTCCTGTATAAAAAAACAGCTTGTGATTTATTAACATTTAAGTATCTTAGCAGGTTTAACAATTTCCTTGGATTGTTAAGACCATTAATGTTTAAAGGGGTTATAAACAACGACATAAAACTGTATATAAGCATATTTAAATACAGTAAGTAATGATTAATGTATCAATCTAATGACTCTTTCTAACACATAAAAACACATGAGTATTTGGAAGTAAACACATCTTAAGTGAAATGACATTAGTAATACTTATAAAATGCAATATCATAAATTCAGGCCTAGCTAAAAAGAAAGTACTCAAAACTATACAATTCAACTCTTATTTCCTAGATAGTACAACCTCTCTAACCAAGGATTCCCCAACATCTAATCCTAACCCTGCCCAGCAGCCATGTATCACCACATCTACTTTCACCTTCAAACCTGTGCCTACATTCTATACAACACTACACAAACAAACTTGAGCCATGCTCTACTTCAGCCGATGATCTTCCAAGAGAGTACTGTAAAATACAAGCTGACAGGATTGCCTACCATGTCTCAGTCCTTACAAATAGGTCAATCCAGGAATCCCATATTCCCTCTCTGGAAAAAGTCACACATTACCCTTCTGCACAAAGAAGGAAATTCAACAGACATTGCTAACTTCAGACTTACAGCAATCTGATCTCCTCTCTCCAAAACACTTGAAAAATGTATTGAAAAACAATTGCTAAATTATCTCCTGCAGGAAGAAAGTACAGTTGTGTACACGTACCATAAATGTAGATGTTTGAGTGCATTCACTATTGCAGTCATTACACTTGGGTTCACACTTGGGTTATCTGCCTGCAGGTAGCCCTCAGTCAGCCCAAATACCAGAGTCTTAGTATTTTTGCGTTGGATGATGTCGCTTCTTCCATGATGTCAGGTAATTAGGGGATTAAAAACAGGCAACCGACGCCATTACATCAGTTTTTCTTGCCCCAAATGTCAGGAGCCCCCAAATAGGGAGCTAGTATATGGCGTGGAAACCACCACCAGTAAAAAGTAAATACCAATACCATCATGAATAGCCACAGAGAGGAGAGACAGAAAGATATAGAAAACCAGGGGGCTGGAGGGAGGGAAACCAGGACTGCAACAGTGAATACACTCGAACATTTACATTTATGGTAAGTGTACACAAAGTACAGTTGTGTACCTACCATAAATGTAGATGTTCGAGTGTATTCACTGTTGCAGTCATTACTCTTGGGTTATCCTGCTGGCAGGCTACCCGCAGTCGGCCAGAATTCCAAAGTCTAGGCCCGGCGTCGGTTGCTGTCGCCTCTTCTCTGACATCAGTGCGCCAGGGGTATAAAAGATGGAGCCGACGCCATTTTGTTCAGTTTTTCTTGCCCCAGATGTCAGGTGCCCCCAAATTGGTAGGCTGCAAAATATGCCAATAAGTATGCATGTGCAAAAATAACATTTCCTTCATCTACAAGCAAATACACCACATAGGTTGTATAGGTTGTATAGGATAGAGAAGTACAGATAAGTCCCAGCAAAGAAAAGGGGGATGGTGGGTGGGTAACCTGGACTGCAACAGTGAATACACTCGAACATCTACATTTATGGTAGGTACACAACTGTACTATGTTCATCGTGTTTCACTGTTGCAGTCATTACTCTTGGGATGAATCCTACAGCTGAGGATGGGTGGCTGGGCTAAATAGGATTAGGAGAGGCTATGAGGCCCTGCAGAAAAGTTGCAGCCTCTAAGATGTCTTTGGTTGGTACTCCTCTGAGGAAGGCTGCTGAAGTGGCTGCCGCTCTGGTAGAATGAGGCCTACTGCCCTTAGGCACTGATTTGCCATGTTGAAAATAGCAGAAATGGATGCAATGGCCTATCCATTTAGAAATAGTCTTTTGAGATAGCCTTTCCTTGTGATCCTGCAGCATATGACACTAAAAGTTGCTCAGTCTTTCTGAAAGCTTTAGTTCTGTCCAAGTAGAAGCGTAACTGCCTGTGTATGTCCAAAGAATGCAGAATTTTCTCACCCTTGTTCTCTGGGTTTGGATAAAAGGTAGGCAAGTGAATGGTTTGGTTGAGGGCCACACTGGACACCACCTTAGTCATAAATGTAGGATTTGTCCTCAAAGAAACCCTGTCTGGATGAAAAATGATAAAACGTTCCACAGCCATGAGTGCTTGTAACTCCGAGACTCATCTTGCAGAGGTTATTGCTAGGAGCAGAGCTGTTTTCCAGGATAAGAATTTTATATCCGCTGTTGAGGCTGGCTCAAAAGGAGGCAGTGTGAGTTCTTCCAAGACATAATTGTGGTCCCATGCCAGAATTGGTGCTCTCCTTAAAGGCATGATGCTTTTGGCCCCTCTGAGGTACTGCCTTATTAAAGGATGAGAAAAGATAGGTGGTTCCATATTGTAATGGGCTGAAATGGCAGAGGCATGAATCTTAATTGATGAAAAAGAAAGGCCTTTGTTCAGCATCTCAGTTAGGTATTGTAAAATCTGAGGGATATTTGGTACACACGTGGCAATGCCTTGTTTCTGGTTCCAAGCACAGAATCTCTTCCATTTTTCTGCATAGGATTTTCTGGTACTGGGCCTCCAAGATAACATCTATAACAGCTTTTGAAAGAGGAGTGTACTGAATGGCTACATTATCCGCCATGCTGCCAGATTTAAGGTCCTGAGTTGGCTGTGCAGGATCCGATTGTTTTGTTGGGTCAGCAAGTGAGAAGTTTGAGGCAATATCCATGCTGGACCTTGAGACAAGCTCTTTAGGATTGGGTACCAGTGCTGGCGTGGCCAGTCTGGTGCAATCAGTATCATTTTTGGCTTCTCTTGTCTGACCTTTAAGAGTACCCTGGGAAGGAGAGGCAGTGGAGGAAAGGCATATACTGTTAGATTCTTCCAGCTGAAGGATAGGGCGTCCACTCTCCATGCTTGCTTGTGATAAATCCTTGTGCAAAATCTCTGCAATTGGCAGTTGTGAGGGGAGGCAAATAGATCTATGTCTGGGCATCCCCATTTCCTTGTTATCATGCTGAAGACTTGTGGATCCATTTTCCACTCGTGGGGATCCATGAGGTTTCTGCTTAGTTCGTCTGCCAGAGTATTTGTTTTTCCTGGCAGGAATTATGCTTGTAGGTGAACTTGACAAGTCAATGCTGTGTCCCTCAAGGTCATTGCTTGTCTGCAGAGGGGGTAGGAATGTGTACCTCCCTGCTTGTTTATGTACCACATGACCGTAGTATTGTCTGTCTTTATCAGTAGCTGTCCTGGATGAAGTAGATTCTTGAAAGCGGTCAGGGCATTTTGAACAGCTAGCATCTCTTTTTGATTGATGTGAAGATGCATCTGGCTTGCAGGCCATGTGCCCTGAATACATTTTCCTGCCTTATGGGCCCCCCCAGGCATAATCTGATGCATCCGTTGTCAGTGTCTGTCTGGCTGTGGGTAAACTGAATGGCAGACCCTTGTTGTGGTGACAGGCCTCTGCCCACCATCGAAACTCGTGTTGCAGGCAGGGAATGAGTGTAATTACTGTCTCTAGGCTATGGCAATGCTGAGTCCAAACACTTTTTAGATACCATTGTAGTTTCCTCATATGTAGTCTGGCATATGGAATTAGTAGAATGCAGGATGCCATGAAACCCAAGGCATGCAGGATTTTCCTTGCAGATAAGTGGGTCTTTGTTGCTAATTTTTTGAAGTAAGAGGTCAGTTGTTTTTGTTTGTCTGCAGTGAGATAAGCCATCTGGGCAGTTGTATTTAAGCTTGCACCCAGGAATATTATCTCTTGAGAGGGCACTAGTTTTGATTTCTTTTCGTTTACTGTGTACCCTAGGCCAATTAGTAATCTTTTTACAAACGCCAGATGCTTTAGAAGAATGTCTTTGTTCTCTGCTTGAATAAGGCAGTCATCCAAGTAGGGATATATTTGAATTCCTCTGTCTGCAGAACGCAATTACTGGTGCCAGGCATTTTGTGAAGACCCTGGGCACAGTAGATAAGCCAAAGGGCAGTGCAGAGAATTTGTAGTGCATTGAGCCAGCTATGAATCTGAGGTATCTTCTGCAAGATTGTCTGACTGGGACATGCAGGTATGCCTCTTTTAGGTCCAAAGTTACGAGCCAAGCCTTCTTGCCCAGCATGGGCAGTAGCTGCTGTAGAATCAACATCTTGAATTTTGGAACTTCCAGAAACGTATTTAGTATAGACAGGTCCAGTATTGGTCTCCAGGTTTTGTCCTTTCTGAGCACTAAGAAATGTCTGGAGTAAAATCATTGCCCCTGCTCTTGTTGTGGTACTTGTTGAATGGCCCTCATGTCCATGAGGGCTGTAATTTGCTTTTGCGCCTCTGCCCATTGATTGTGTGGCAGGTCTGGCATACCTTTTGACCTTGGCAGGGTGTGAAAATGGAACCTGTAGCCTTGGGACACTATGTTCAAGACCCATTTGTCTTGGGTAACCATTTGCCAATTTGATTAAAAAAGTGCTAGCTTTCCCCCTAAGGAGTCTGCCAAAAGAAAAGTGCTTGGATCAGGCAGAGGAAAGTCATTGGGACTGTTTCCTGTAAGGTTGTGACTTGTCTTCTCCGCTTTTGGAGGTAGGAGCACTCCATTGTTTAGGCCTGTATGAGCCTTGGGGCTGAGATCTGCCTCTGGGATGCCTGTATCTGCCTGTTTGTGGTCTCTCTGACACTGGAAAGGACCGATTTTTAGAAGGCCAGTTCCTGCTAAATCTGGGTGGCTGTACCTGTAAGAAATCCTTAACTGTCAGCATGGATTTTTCTTTATCCTCCATTTTTTTCAACACCTCTTCTGCTTTAATACCAAAGTATCATGCTGTAATAGGGCATCTAATAATTTTGCTTTAACATGATCAGGCAGATTCTGTTCCTTTAAGCAAGCATGCCTTCTAATAACAGAACCTGTAACAGCGGCCCTGCAAGAGGCCTCCAGTGAATCATAACCACATTGCAAAGTATGCTTTCCCATTTGTTCAGCTGCATGCAATAAATCCTGCATTTCCTTGTTCTCTGAACATTCAGTATTTGTCAACAATTTCTGTTTAAGCAGTGACATTAAATATTGCTGATATTTAAGCATATGAAACTGACAATTTAAAGCCCGTACAGCCAAGGTAGCAGAAGTGTAAACTTTTTTTCCCTATCTGTCCAGAGCCCTAGAATCCCTATCAGACGGGACAGGGTTTTTTGCAGTGGAAGCTTTGACCCCTTTGGGACCCTGAGATATAGTTTCTGGGTCAGCAGTGGGGTTTTTATATAGGAATTTATGAGAATCCGGGACCCTGTAGTATCTGTCTGGCTTAGGAGGTGCAGGAGGTAAAGAGTCAGCGGACAGGCCGGACTCCGAAAATACATCTACAATGTCTAGAACAGGTGGAATTGCAAGGGGTCTGTGCTGAGGAAGTAGCAGAAAGTCTCTGAGCCTTTTCTTAGATTCAGAATAATCTTGGCTCTCCCAGTGGAAATGCTCCCTCATGGTATGCAGGGTTTCCCCAAAGAATAATCCTCAGGAGGAGAGGCTGAAGGAATGGATTCTTCAGCAGAGTCCTCATAGGGAAGCATGGAATAATCCTGTTCAGAAGAGGAATCAGAGGAAATAGAAACCTGATCAGAAGAATCATATTCTGTCTCTTGCCTAGGCCTCTTATCAGGAGGGGGATGGGAACCCCTGATCAAAGTAATTAGGTCTTCGGCCATTTTAAGCATCTGTTTTTTAGGCATGGAAGTCTGAGAAGGAGAATGCTGTACTTGTTTCTTTGTCTTTAGAGCTGCTTTAGTCTTTGTCTTTGAAGCTGAAGATGGCTTAACATATAGTTGTGTAGGTCTGAAGACACCCTCAGAAGCTGATGCCTGCTCAGCGGCTCTGGACCCATCTGAGGGAATGATTTCCGAGTGTCCAATACCTTGGGTATCCAGAGGCCTAGTCGGCTCCATGTGGGAGTCGGAAGCGGCCTGTGGCTCTGAGGTAGCGGGTGCCAGGGGCTGCGAAAGTGCCTCACTGAGAACCGGCGAACCAGCGACTGGCCTAACGGAGGCCTCATCGTCTGTTTTGGACCTCGGATGCCTATCCTTTTCCTTGTCCTTGCATTTTTTGTAAACTCCGGTCGTTGGCTGTTCCGACGGCATTATATAATTAAATCTTCGGCCAAAGTAATGAAATGCAAAATCAAACAGACGCTTGGTTAAATCTAGCACAAAACCGACAGCTAGCAACGTTGTGATCAGGGCCTAAGCAAGGAATACAGTAAGAGTGAAAATCCTTATGAGGTATTTGCTTCCCACAAGAAATACAATTGTTAACTTTTTCTGACATCGGTCTGGAGCAAGAAAAAAGTTTCCCCAGTAGGGTACTTACCTTTAATGAAGACTTTGGTTCTGAAATTCGGATTTGAAAATCTCAGGAGTCGGCTGACCAGCACTTGCAAACTGCTTTTGCTTCGGGCACTGCGCGGCAAGAAAGACTGAAGAAAATGGCATCGGCTGCATCTTTTATACTTCTGGCGCACTGACGTCAGGGAAGAGGCGACAGCAACCGACGCCGGACCTAGACTTTGAAATTCTGGCCGACTGCGGGTAGCCTGCCAGCAGGATAACCCAAGAGTAATGACTACAACAGTGAAACACTATGTTCTTCGTGCGACTGTTGCAGTCATCAAACTTGGGTTGATTCCCAAAGCTGAGGAAGGGTGGAGGCTGTCAAGAAGAGTTAGGGTTGGCTAGTAGGCCCTGCAAGACTGCTGTAGCAAATCCTGCCCTGGATTTGGAAAAGATAGGCAAGTGGTAATGCTTGGTGAACTCCAGGTTTCACCTTCCAGAATGTCCCTGGTAGGGACTCTCCTGAGAAATGCTGTAGAGGTAGAAGTACCCTAGTGGAATGTGTTCTGACCCCGAGTGGTTGGTTTTCCATGGTGCTTGTAGCAGAAATGAATGCAGTGTGCTATCCATTTGGAAATGGTTTGTTTAGAAACGGCCTTGCCCTCTGCCCCTGTTGCAAAGCTGACTAGCAGCTGGTCAGATTTTCTGAAAGGCTTAGTCCTATTAAGGAAGAACCTGAGTTGTCTGTGCACGTACAAAGAGTGCAGGATCCTTTCCCCTTTATTCTGAGGGTTGGGGAAGAAGGTTGGCAAATGGATGGATTGGTTTAGGGCCACACTTGACACCACACCTTAGGCATAAAGGATGGGTTAGTCCTGAGGGAAACCCTGTCAGCATGGAAGATAATAAACTGTTCCACAGCCATCAGTGCCTGTAGCTCAGACACTCTTCTAGCTGAAGTGATGGCTAGAAGCAAGGCTGTTTTCCAGGTTTACCTTTAAATGTGCTTATTGCACAAGGGCGAACAGAACATTTCTGAAAGGCAGTCTGCAAAGTTTGCAAATGCCAAACGGAAAAATGTTCGAATGTGCAATGAGCGAATGCACAGTGAGATTCGCTCATTGCACATTCGACATTCTGGGGTGGATTGCACTATAGTGGGGATCGGGAAATGGTTCCTTTCCCAACTGTAGTGCAATCTCGGAGTTAGAATAATAAAGTAGGGGGGTGTGGGGGGTGCAGCTTTACACTTTTTTTTTCTTCGACATTAATGTTATAAAAAAAAGCTAATCTGCTTTTCGATTTGCTGTTTTTCGAACATTAAGGGCTGTCAACATTTTCAGTTTTGTGGTTTTGAGTCACTCATATGACCACTCGAACCACTGTGATTCACTGTTTTACAGGTAAACCGCTTTCCAGGAGAAGAATTTTAACTCTGCTGAAGCCACAGGTTCAAAAGCGGGAAGAGTGAGCTTTTCCAGTACAAAGTTAAGGTCCCAAACAGGGTGGGTGCTCTCCTTGGAGGCCTTAAGTTGTTGGCCCCTCTCAGGAACTGTTTGATGAGAGGGTGAGAAATTAGAGGTGTCTCAGTATTGTAATGAGCCGAAACACCAGAGGCATGAATCTTAATGGAGGAGGAGGATAGGCCTCTGTGGAGTAGCACTGCTAGGTAATCCAGGATTAGAGGTAAGGAGGGCACTGCTGTGTCCTTTCCCTTTAGACTGAATCCAAGAACAATATCTTTTCCACTTTTATGCATAGGATTTTCTAGTACTAGGCCTTCTGGCTTCAAGGATGATGTCCAGCACCTGTTTACTTAGTGTTGCTGGTGGAGTATTCAAGGAATAAGCAAGGCTGCAAGATTTAGGGTTTGCAAATGTGGATGCAAAATCTGTCTCTCCTGCTGTGACAACAGGGTAGTGGTCTGGTGTAGGTGCCAGGGTGGCACCACTGTCAGGCTGCGCAGGTGTGGGTACCAGTGCTGGTGTGGCCAGTCCGGGGCAATCAGAATTGTCCTTGGCCTGTCTTCTTTTATCTTGAGTAGTACTTTTGAGAGAAGGGGCAGAGGGGAAAGGCATAGATTGAGAGGTTTTCCCATTGAAAGGATAGGGCATCTACCTTCCAGCCCCTGCTGTGAGGGTTCCTGAGCAGAATTTGTTCAACTGGTGGTTGTGGGGGGAGGCAAAGAGATCCACCTCTGGGGTCGCCCACCTCTGGATCAGAAGGTTGAAGGTGCTGGGCTCCAATTTCCACTTGTGTGGGTCTAGGACATTTCTGCTTAAGTCGTCTGCCTGTAAATTTTGTTCGTTTAGCAGGAATTGAGCTTGTAGATGGACTTGGTTGTCCAAAGCTGTGCTCCACAGAGTCATGGCTAACCTGCAGAGTGGGTAAGAATGGGTTCCCCCTGCTCGTTTATGTACCACATAACTGTGGTGTTGTCTGTTTTTATCAGCAGTTGTCCTGGAAGGAATAGGTATCTGAAAGCTGTCAGATCATTCTGTACAGTTAGCATCTCCTTTTAGTTGATGTGCAGGAGAATTTGGCTTGGGCTAGAGTGGTCCTGAATGCATTTGCCAGCCATGTGGGCCCCCCATGCATAGTCTGATGCATCTGTGGTCAGGGTTTGGGCGTCGTGGTGTAGATTAAAATGCAATCCCTTGTTGTGGTTGCATGCTTCTGCCCACCAAAGGAACTCTGCCCTCATACAAGGTATGATAGGAATGACCGTTTCCAGGCCCTGAGAATGTTGCCACCAAAGACATTTTAAGTACCACTGAAGTTTCCTCATATGCAGTCTTGCATATGGAATTAGCAGAATATATGAAGCCATGAACACTAGGGCTTGCAGTATTTTTCTTGCAGTTAACTGGGTTCAGGTGGCCATTAGCTTGAAGTAGTCTGTCAGATCTGTTTTTCAGAAGTGAGAAATGCCATTTGGGAAGTTGTGTCCAAGCTTGCTCCCAGGAATACAATCTTTTGACTGGGCACCAGTTGTGATTTATTTTTCGTTGATGGTGTACTTCAATGAAGTGAGAAGGCTTTTACAAATGCCAGGTGCTGAAGCAGCAATTTTTGGCTGTCCGCCTAAATCAGGTAGTAGTCCAAGTATGGGTAAATTTGGATATTTCTCTGCCTGCAGTATGCAATGGCTGGAGCCAGGCATTTTGTGAAAACCCTGGGCACAGTAAATAAAACATCGGGAAGTGTAGAGAACTGATAATGCATAGATCCTGCCCTGAAATTTAGATATTTCCTGCACGACTCCCTGTTGGGGATGTGCAGATAAGCTTCTTTTAAGTCTAGGGTGAATAACCAGGCATCCTCGGCTAGCATAGGGAGAAGCTGTTGCAGGGTAAGCATCTTGAATTTTGGGACTACCAGGAAGGTGTTGAGAATTGAAAGATCCAGGATTGGGCTCCAAGAGCCCTCTTTCCTGGGTACCAGGAATAGTCTAGAGTAGAAACCCTGACCCCTTTGTTCTACTGGAAATGGCTGAATAGCTCTGATGTTGAGCAGGGAAAGAACTTGGTTTTGAACCTCTGCCCACTGGTTTGGAGGAAGGTCTGGAAACCCGCTTGGGGTTGGCAGTGAATGGAAATAAAATTTGTACCCCAGGGATACAATGTTGAGGACCCATCGGTCCTGAGTGATGGACATCCAGTTTTTTGCATGAAGGGCAAGTTTTCCTCCTAGGGGCACAAGCAATTGGGCAGGGCTGGGAAGTAGAGTTGAGAAGTCATTGTGAACTTTTTCCATAGGGAGGTGGCTTACCACTCCCTGTTTTAGGGGTGGGAGCACTCCATTGCTTTGATCTCCGCATACCTGAGACTGTAGTCTGGGTGGTCGGTTTCCCTTGGGTCTTGTTTGGGAAGGCCTGGAGGGGGCTGGAACAGACCAGTGTTTTGAAGGGCAATGCCTACTGAATCGAGGTGGTTGCACTTGCAAGAATTCTTTAACAGTTTGCATAGATTTAGCTTTTTCTTCCACTTTGGTGCCAAACAAAATGTCCTTATTTAAAGGAGCGTCTAGTAATTTGGATTTGACATGATCTGGCAAGGTCTGCTCCTTCAGCCAAGCATGTCTTCTCAGTACAGAGCCAGTGACTGCAGCCCTACAAGATGCTTCTAGGGCTTTGAAACCACACTGCAAAGTATGTTTACTACTTGGGTTGCAGAATGCATAAGCTCTTGCAAATATTTATTTTCTGCACAATCTGGAAATATTACCATTTTTTGTTTAATGAGTTCCATAATATGTTGCTGGTACTTCAGCATGTAAAACTGGCAATTCAATGCCCTGATAGCAAGAGTTGCAAAGGTATATACCTTCTTACCGAATCTGTCTAAAGCTCTGGAATCCCTGTCCGTAGGGGTAGGATATTTGGCTGTAGTAGCCTTAATACCTTTAGGTCCCTGGGAAATGATCTCTGGAACAGCAGTAGGATTCTTGAAAAGAAACTTGTGGGAATCAGGTACTCAGTAATATCTGTCAGGTTTCCTAGGGGCCAGAGGTAAGGTGTCTGGAGTAAATCTGGATTCCATGAAAACATCATCCACAACATCCAGGACAGGGGGAATAGCTAAAGGCCTGCGCTGAGGTAGCTCTAAAAATTCTCTGAGGCTCTTTTTGAACTGAGGATAGTCTTGACATTCCCAATGTAAATGCTCTCAAAGTATGCAAGGTTTCACCAAAAGAGAAATCCTCTGGAGGGGAGGCAGAGGGAATGGATTCCTCTCCCTCTGAATCCTCATAGGCTGATAAAGGCATGTCCTGATAATCAGAAAGGTCAGTCATCGGACTCCTGGTCTGCAGAATCTGAAGGCAACTGAATTCTTTGCCTCTTAGCAGGGGAAGGCTGGCTTCCCCTAATTAGTATTATAAGGTCTTCAGCCATTCTAAGCATTTGTTTTTGTGGCATGGGGGCCTGAGCATGCACTTTAGTCGTCGGTTTTCTAGGTGTAGTGTGTACTCTGGGCCTAAGAAACTTGGTAGTTTTGGCTAAAAAAGTCGTCTGTTTGATTCAAACATCAGTAGGTCGAAAAACACCCTCAAAAGCCGGTGCCTGCAGAGTGGCTCTGGACCCATCCACGGTAGAGACATCCGCTGGTTCCATAGTCGAAGAAGCATCTCGGGGCATACTGGACTCCGAATGGGTCTCATCAGAGGCCTGCGAATCCATAGAAGCGGGCATCAGGGGCTGCAAAGGCAAATCATTGAGTACCGGCGGAATGGCGACTAGCTTGATCCATTTCAGAATACGGAGATTGCGAGCGAAATAATTAAGCAACAAAAATAGCCCGACGACGAATGGTTCAGGCATTAAACAAGGCACAAAACTGACAGTGAGGGAAATTGTGGTCTGGGCCTAAACAGGTGATACAGTAAGAATGAAAATCTCAGTGAGGTATTTGCTTTCCACAGGCAAGACAATTGTTAACTTTTTCTGACATGGGTTAGAGCAAGAAAAAATGATCCCCAACGGGGTACTTAGCTTTAGAAGACTTCAGGATTATCAACTCGAAAAACAAAAATTTCAGGTAGCGGTCGACCGGCACTTGCAAACTGCTTTTGCTTTGGGCTCCTCCTCGGCAAAGAAGACTGATGTAATGGCATCGGATGCCTGTTTTTATACCGCTAACGACCTGACGTCATGGAAGAAGCAACAGCATCTGATGCAGAAATACTAAGACTCTGGCATTCGGGCCGACTGAGGGCTACCTGCAAGCAGATAACCCAAGTGTGATGACCGCAACAGTGAAACACTAAGAACATATCCTATCCCCCATACAACATGGCTTCCATCCTTCCCACTGTACTAAACATTACACTTCTAACTTATATACATACTGTCAAAGCTAGAGATAACTACAAACTAGTCTCCTCCTTATTTCTAGATTTGTCTAAAGTCTTCGACACAATTTGTCACAGCAAGCTTCTACTTCAAATGTTCTCATTAGATCTCTCTCAGCCCACCCTTCTATGATTCAAAAGTTCTCTCTCGAATAGGTATCAGTCAATAAAAAGTACAGTTTTGTACCTACCATAAATGTAGATGTCCGAACTGGATAGCATCTGCAGTCATAACAACTGGGTTGTCCTGTCGTCAGGCAGCCCTTCAGTCGGCAGGATTCCAAAGTCCGGGTCCGGCTTCGGCTGATGTCGCACTTCACCCGACGTCATCTCTGTTGGTCTTCGGGTATAAAGGCATCAGCCGACGCCATTTTCCTCAGTGTTTCTTGCCCCAGATGCCAGTAGCCCTCTTGGAGGCTAAAATTTGGATAGATGCCAATGTTTCCAAAAGATAGAGGTAAACACAAAAATAAGCATGTATGTACATATATACAAACAAATACACCATAAAGACTCCCCCACCAGCTAGCTATTAGGAGGGTAAACACCCTAGGAGTACCACAGAGGGGAAGGAGGGAGGGTAATCCTGACTGCAGATGCTATCCAGTTCGGACATCTACATTTATGGTAGGTACAAAACTGTACTATGTCCTTCATGGATGCATCTGCAGTCATAACAACTGGGTAGAATACCATAGCCAACTAGGGAGGAGGATAAAACTAGATTATGGTGTGTTTAGGATCCCTTGCAGTACAGCAGTGGCAAACCCTGCTCGGGATCTGGAATATAGAGGCAAATTATAATGCTTGGCAAATGTATGCACGGAGGTCCAAGTAGCCGCCTCAATAATGTCTTTGGTTGCCACTCCTCGTAAGAAGGCTGTGGTAGTGGCTGTTGCCCTTGTAGAATGAGGTCTTATGTTCTGTGGAATTGGTTTTCCATGGAAGGAGTAACAGAATCGTATGCAATTTCCTATCCATTTGGAGATTGTCTGTTTGGAAATAGCTTTTCCTTCCCTTCCTGTTGCATAGGCTACAAATAGTTGGTCAGTCTTTCTGCTACTTTTTGTTCTGTCCAAGTAGTAGCGTAGCTGTCTATGTACATCCAAGGTATGCAGTATTCTTTCCCCTCTGTTTTGTGGGTTGGGAAAGAAGGTAGGTAGGTGGATTGCCTGGTTTAAAGACACTCTGGATACCACCTTAGGCATAAATGTAGGATTAGTCCTCATGGACACTCTATCTTGGTGGAAGATTAGGAAGGGTTGCACTGCCATTAAGACCTGTAGTTCTGAAACCCTCCTTGCTGAAGTAATTGCCAGTAGGAAAGCAGTTTTCCATGACAGGTGTTGTAGGTCTGCTGTTGCTGCTGGTTCAAAGGGTGATAGTGTCAACTTTTCTAGCACAAAGTTGAAGTCCCAAGCTGGTAATGGTGGTTTCCTTGGAGGTTTTACATTCTTGATTCCTCTGAGGAACTGCCTGAGCAAAGGGTGAAAAACAGGTGGATCAAAGCTGTATTCTGCTGAAATAGCTGATGCATGTATCTTGATGGAGGAGTAGGACAGGCCTGAATGAAGAAGTTCGCCAGATACTCCAGAATGTTAGGCATATCTATGTTTGACACATCTTTTCCTCTTTCAGTACTCCAAATGACAAACCTTTTCCATTTTCCAGCATAGTTCCTTCTTGTTGAAGGTCTGCGTGCTTCAAGAATAATGTCTTTAACTCTTTGGGAAAGTTCTGGATTAGCTGCTGCTATGTGATGTTCCATGCAGTCAGTTGCAACGTTTTTAGGTTTGGATGTATGATGCTGTAGTTGTTCTGAGTTAACATCAAAGGCATCAGGGTATTGGCCACATATTGTTCGAGACATGCTCCTCAGCAGTGGGTACCAGTGTTGTCTTGGCCAGTTTGGAGCTATCAGGATTATCCTTGGACGTTCTTCCTTGATTTTTAGTAATACTTTGTGTATCAAGGGAAGAGGTGGGAATGCATATGCTGTTAGGCCTTTCCAGCTGAAGGAGAGCGAATCCACTTTCCATGCTAGTGGGTGGAATGTCCTTGTGCAGAATTTTTGAGCTGGTGATTGAGAGGTGATGCAAATAGATCTATCTGAGGCATTCCCCATTTCTTTGAGATGGTCTTGAAGATGTCCGGGTGCAGCTTCCATTCGTGGGCATCCGATGTGGTTCTGCTTAATATGTCTGCTAGAGTATTTTCTTTTCCCGGTACAAATATTGCCTGTAACTGGATGTTGTAGCTGAGTGCCAGGGTCCACAGCTCCAAAGTCATTCTGCATAGGGGTATGAATGAGTGCCTCCCTGTTTGTTGATGTACCACATGACTGTGGTGTTGTCTGTCCTTATCATCAACTGGCCCTCTTTGAGAAATGGTCTGAACTTTTGGATTGCCAGTTTTACTGCCAGCATTTCTTTTAGGTTGATGTGCAGGTGAAGTTGATCCTGTGTCCACAATCCTTGCATGCATTTGTCCAGCATGTGGGCCCCCATCCTAGGTCTGAAGCGTCTGTTGTGATGGTCTGGCTTGCTTGACATCTGCGAAAGGGTAGCCCTGGGTTTGACTGGCATGCCTGAGCCCACCATAGGAACTCCTGTTTTAAGCATGGAATTAGTGGGATTTCTGTTTCTAGGCTGTGTCTGTGTTGGGACCATAAATTCTTTAGGTACCACTGTAGTTTTCTCATATGTAGTCTGGCAAGTGGGACCAAGATTATGCATGATGCCATGAAGCCCAAGGCCTGCAGTACTTTTCTTGCTGTTAACTTGTTCAGTTTTGTCAGTGCCAAGAAGTAAAGAGGGAGTTCTTTTTGTTTTTCTGTAGTTAGGAATGCCATTTGTTTTACTGTGTCCAATTCCCCAAGAATGTCCTTGTTTGGGATGGTATCAGCCTTGACTTTGGTAAATTGACTGTGTATCCCAGTGCTTGTAGCAAGTAAATGACCCTTTGTAAATCTGTTGTCAGCTTGCTTTTGTTGTCCCCTTGTAGCAGGCAGTCGTCCAGGTATGGGTAAATTTGAATTCCCTGTAGTCTGCAATGGGCGATTACTGATGCCAGGCATTTTGTGAATACTCTGGGCAGTAGATAAGCCAAAGGGCAATGCTGAGAATTGATAGTGCTCTGATCCTGCAAGAAATCTGAGGTATCTTCTGCAGATTGGTCGAATGGGGACGTGCAGGTATGCCTCCTTGAGATCTAGAGTTACCAGCCAACACTCCTTGCCCAGCATGGGAAGAAGTTGCTGTAGGGTCAGCATTTTGAATTTTGGGACAATGATGTATGTATTTAAGGTGGACAGGTCGAGAATTGGTCTCCAACTTTTTCCTTTCTTGGAACTAGGAATAGTCTGGAGTAGAACCCCTTTCCTTGCTCTGCTGTTGGCACTCTTTCCACAGCTCTCATGTTTGCTAACTGCATTATCTGTTGTAGAGCCTCTGTTTTTTGATTTGGAGGTAGATTTGGCATTCCTCTTTTGACTGGTAAAGTGTGGAAGTGGAACCGGTAACCTTGATCTATGGTTTGTAAAATCCACTTGTCTTTTGTTATATAGTGCCAGTTCTTTGAAAATAAGGTTAACTTTCCGCCTAGAGGAGCTGCTATTTGTTCCCTGGTAGGCGGATTTAGGGTTAAGTCACTGTGGTTGTGTTGATGTAGTGGCAGTGGTTGTGTCTGTGCGTCTGTTGTTACCTTGCCACTGTCGTCCTCTGTAGGCACCTCCTCTGGATTGGTTTCTGCCTCTGGAACGTCTATTCCTGCCCCTTTGAGATCCTGTGGAGTCAGGAAAGGACCAATTTTTGGCAGGCCAGTTCCTGCTAAACCTTGGGGGTTGAACCTGCAAGAAATCTTTAACCGTTTGAACAGATTTTGCCTTTTCTTCCATTTTCTTCATAACCTGCTGGGCAGGTGTACCAAACAAACTTGTCTTATCCATAGGAGCATCTAGCAACTTAGCTTTAACATGATCCGGTAAAGCTTGCTCCTTTAGCCATGCATGCCTTCTTATCACTGTGCCAGTCATGGCTGATCTAAATGAAGCCTCCAGTGCATCATAGCCACATTTTAAGGAATGGTTACTAACCTGTTGTATGTTATTTACCATTTCTAATACATATTTCTTATCAAGAGATTCATCAGTGGTTAGCTTTTTAGTTAACTGATCAAGCATAAACTCTTGGTATTGTATCATGTGAAACTGACAGTTTAAAGCTCTAGCTGAGAGAGTAGCTGAAGTGTAGACCTTTTTGCCCCATCTGTCTAATGACCTTGCTTCCCTTTCAGAAGGAATAGGGTTTTTAGCTATGGTCGCTGCTACTGCCTTGGGACCCTGGGATATAGTTTCGGGTCTGCAAGTGGGGCCTTGTAAAGGTGGTGATGAGTGTCTGGCACCCTGTAAAATCTGTCTGGTTTGGCAGGGGCTGGAGGTAAAGAATCTGGTGTGGAGCAGACATCATTGAAAGCATCATCCACCACAGAGAGAACAGGAGGTATAGCTAAGGGCCTGTGCTGAGGAAGGTGCAGAAAGGTCCTAAGTCTTTTTCTGGAGTCTGAAAAATCCTGTTGCTGCCATTGGAACTGCTCTCGCATGGCATGTAAGGTTTCCCCAAAGGAGAATTCTTCTGGTGGGGAAGCAGCTGGAATGGATTCTTCAGCATCAGAGTCTTCAAAACTGGAGAAAGGAGCCTCTGGCTGGTCAGTTATGTCTGATTCATCGGCAGAATCATCAGATGACACTGGCTCAGGGGGCTCTGCCCTAGGTCTCTTCTCTGGGGGCTGAGAGGCCCTGTCTGGGTGAGATTGAGATCCTCTAATTAATGAAATTAAATCTTCTGCCAGAGTAAGCATTTGAGAACTAGAGGAGGGCCTGGTTGTAGGGGTTTAACAGGCACTGTTTTAGTAGTCTTGGCTGCTTTAGCCCTGGCGAAGGCCTTAATGGACATGGCTGCTGGAGGCCTAGCAGCACCACGTGCTGGGGTAGAGACATCCAAGGGAATGGTGTCTGATAAGTCAGTGGCAACCACCGTAGTGGATAAAATTTCTGAGGCCGATTCAAGAGTGGTAGCAGGGGCCTCAGTTGTAGAGATAGATTCAGCTGTACTTTGATCAGTTTTCTCGGTTTCGGCGAAACCGAGACACTCGCGTTTGCTTAACCATGGTTTCGGCCGAAACCGCGGACCGCGGTGTCGGTCTTTATCTTTGCGTTTTGGCAGATTGGGTAGTCGGAGGATCCGGCGGCATAATGTACGCAAAATCAGAACCGAAAAACTGTTCAGCAAACTCCGACCGACGCCTAAGCGTTCGGCCGGTTGAAAGAAGCACAGGCCGAACAGGCTGCTACGTCGTGGGCTGGGCCTAAACAAGGCAGACAATAAGAGTGGAAATCTTTATGAGGTATTTGTTTCCCACAGGTTAAACAATTATTAACTTTTTCTGACATCGGCTGAGGCAAGAAAGAGTCCCCAACGGGTACTTAGCTTTAGAAGTCTTGAAGTAGTATTCGGTAGAAGTAATCTCTGGATCCGACCGACCGGCACTTGCGAACAGCTTCTGCTTCGGGCGCCACGCGGCAAGAAAGACTGAGGAAAATGGCGTCGGCTGATGCCTTTATACCCGAAGACCAACAGAGATGACGTCGGGTGAAGTGCGACATCAGCCGAAGCCGGACCCGGACTTTGGAATCCGGCCGACTGAAGGGCTGCCTGACGACAGGACAACCCAGTTGTTATGACTGCAGATGCATCCATGAAGGACATTGGCACACCACCCTCTCTCCATACCTAATGTCACCAACGGTATGCAGCACTGCTCTATCCTTGTTCCCTTCCTCTTTAATATTCTCACCAACAGCTTCCACACATCAGGCTTCTCTAATACAGTAAGCAGATGGCTCCACACTTATCTGCACATCTGACAACATAGCACACCTCCAAAAAAAAAAAAAAAAAATATTCAGTAAGATTTAACCATGACTGAAACAACTTACAACTGATGCTTAACCCTTTAAAAAAAAATACTACTTTTCTCCAGAAATCCCTCTTCATGAAAAAAAAAAAAATTAAAGTCCTCTCGTGATAATACAACTACTGAACTCACATCTCATAGAAATTATTAGGGATGATAGTGGATGATAATCTTAAATATGACCTGCATATACAAAACTGTATAAGAAAACTCATCAAAAACTAGGGATGATTCATACAACCAAAAGCTTTCACACCACACAACTAAAGCTACACTTGCCTGTACTTATCTCCTCCCCACACTTTTTTAAGGTGCTCCTACATCCTTACTAACCTTCAGGCATCACAAAATCAAAACTTGAACAATACTATGACAAAACTGCTAAATTTGCAGCAAACACCCTTTTCAGAATTCACTGGTGTATAGCACTAAAATGCCTAAATTGGTTAGAAAGTACAGTTTTGTACCTACCATAAATGTAGATGTCCGAACTGGATAGCATTTGCAGTCATAACAGCTGGATACAATACCAAGAGTTTTTGCTTGATCAGTTAACTAAAAAATTAACCACTGATGAAGCTCTTGACAAGAAATATGTATTAGAAATGGTAAATAACATACAACAGGTTTGGTCAGCATTTTGAATTTTGGGACAATGATGTATGTATTCAAGGTGGACAGGTCGAGAATTGGTCTCCAACTTTTTTCCTTTCTTGGAACTAGGAACAGTCTGGAGTAGAACCCCTTTCCTTGCTCTGCTGCAGGCACTTTTTCCACAGCTCTCATGTTTGCTAACTCCATTATCTGTTGTAAAGCTTCTGTTTTTTGATTTGGAGGTAGATTTGGCATTCCTCTTTTGACTGGTATAGTGTGGAAGTGGAATCGGTAACCTTGATGTATAATTTGCAGAATCCACTTGTCTTTTGTTATGTGGTGCCAGTTCTTTGCAAATAAAGTTAACCTTCCGCCTAGTGGAGCTGCTATTTGCTCCCTGTCACTGTGGTTGTGTTGAAGTAGTGGCAGTGGCTGTGTCTGTGCCTCTGTTGTTACTTTGCCATCTCTGTAGGCACTTCCTCTGGTTTGGTTTCTGCCTCTGGTATTCCTGCCCCTTTGAAATCTTGTGGAGTCAGGAAAGGACCAATTCTTGGCAGGCCAGTTCCTGCTAAACCTTGGTTGAACCTGCAGGAAATCTTTAACAGTTTGAATTTGCCTTTTCTTCCATTTTCTTCATAACCTGCTGGGCCGGTGCACCAAACAAACTTGTCTTATCCATAGGAGCATCTAACAATTTAGCTTTAACATGATCTGGTAGAGCTTGCTCCTTTAGCCATGCATGCCTTCTTATCACTGTGCCAGTCATGGCTGATCTAAATGAAGCCTCCAGTGCATCAGTTACTAACCTGTTGTATGTTATTTACCATTTCTAATACATATTTCTTGTCAAGAGCTTCATCAGTGGTTAATTTTTTAGTTAACTGATCAAGCAAAAACTCTTGGTATTGTATCCAGCTGTTATGACTGCAGATGCATCCATGAAGGACATCTACAGCATCAATTAACATATGCACTTAGCCACCACCTGTAAAATTACCAGTATTCATCTGCTTGTCCAGCACTAAACATTCTACACAACTATGTTCCCAGTCAGTCATGATACAATGACTAAAAACTCCTGCCTGTCCACAAATCCATCAAATCTGCCTGGGCACTGTCTGCACTTGTGTCATTTTGCTATGGTCTGGAACTCCTCATCTCTATCCATCATGTCAATACTTTTCCTCCCATCCTTCAAAACCATTCTGAAAGACTTCCTAGCAAAAAGCTGTCTCTGTTCTTGCTCAACATCAGGATAAACTATATCCCTAAATGTGAACAAATACCTATTTATACCTTATATTTCCTTACTCTCCTTTCTTCACTCACTCCCTTACTTCTATCAATTTCTCTCCCCAGCTTTCCCTCTAAATATACCACTTCTCTCACTTTTGCAATTCCTGTTTGTATTCCACTAACTAACCTTTAATTTCTCTACAAGCTGACTAAAATTTCTGTATTAAATCACTGTCATATAACTTGTATCTATTCTTAACCAATGTTTTCATATTACATCTAAGTTGGTATAATTAAACTGTAGTTTGTTTTTTTTTGTATTATTTTTAAAGATTTCAAAACTATTTTTCTTAAATTGATTTATAACACTTTAGAGCTTTTCTCCCAGGCCCTCCACTGAAAATGGGCTCCTACTCAGCTGGACCTTTCCCAATAACAAAATGTCAATAAATAAATAAATTACAGTATGTATTACGACAACAGCCCTCAGACAAAATGGTACTTACAAATCACTGAAAACTGCAGCATTGATCCATCAAATGCAATGCCAGATTTCCTGATCACAGATCACAAACTGCCGTAGCAGTAAAAAAAAAAAGTTTCATCACTTCTGATGTGAGGTACAAAAGTTCAAGCACAGTTTACCTTCTCTAAGCATCCATCAGATTCCAATCTATTGAAAAGAAACCCACCATTACAATACTTTATCTTACTCTTTACCAAGTGCTTAAGCTGAGCACATGGCAAAATATTAAATTACTAAATGAAATACAAACAGGAACAGCAAAAACTCAAGATTGGAGCTTTTTAAAACTAAGAATATAATTGCTCAAGTTTAACGCAGGATGGATCAAGATAAACCCACGAGGAAATATGGAATTTAACACACATCCAAAATAAGGCCTCAGTCTTGTATGTCTGAACAACAGAAGCTGCCAGACTTGATAGAAAAAGTGTTAGCACATCAATAAAGATATACATCTGAAATCGCAGGTAGAGCACTGGGAAGAACTAGCAACACCTTGTCTGATGACCAGACCTGCCTGAAAGGGACACAAAGAAATCAGATCTTGCAGACAGATGGGAACCACACTGTGACTGGCACTATAGCTTAGAAATATTGTTTTAAAACTTGACCTTCTTCACAAATGGAAGCCAATGCAAATCTTGCCACATGCATGATGTGGCACAAGAAGCACTAATCAATACTCTGAACTTGGATGTTCTACAAATGAGTGACACCACAATCAGTTAACCCAAGGTGTAAGTGGGAAGAGTGCAAATGACAGTGGCAAGGTTCAAAGACGGAATAAAGTGTTTTATCAAGGACATTAGATGACTTGATGGCCCTTTGATGTCATTATTATCAGTTATCACTCCACTCTAGCTCAGAGTGGCTACAAAAAGGCATACAATGACTAGCACCAGCAAAAGCAATGGATTCCATCCAAGTTTGTTTAGCCACCATCTAGTTATACAAAGTAGTAAACTCCACAAAAATTCTTGAAAGAAGGGGAGATGCAGTTTATCATCATCAACGTAATACTGATCCTGACTACAAACTTTGATCCCTCATCATCAAAAGGTAATTCATCATTCTAAGAAGAGAAGTCTCACTGATGTGTCCATATCTAAAAGCAGACAGAGAATGATTAACAAGATCACTGCATGCTGATTACTGGTAAAGTTGCACACACACCCCTTTCACAATAACCTTGCTATCTAAAGGCAGGTAATAACCCAGGCAGAAACAATACAACCCGAAGGACATAAAGAAAGTTCCCTCAGGATGGGTAAGACAAATGTTTCATTAAAACTAAAAAGATTGCATTCCTAACAGAAGCCCAAGCAATCTGGAAAAAAACACTGGATCCAAAGACTCAAGAAAAGATTTAGTCGGCCTTGAAGGAGAAAGGTCAAAGTCACAGTAAGCTTCACAATCTACAAAACTCACCCAGGGGAAAAAAAAAATTAAAAATTAAAAACAGGGCCATCTACAGTCAGATCTCTTCAATGTACTTTGAAAGTGTCTTCCTGGAATGAACATTCAGTGGCTGCTTTTATTGACAAAAGATCGCAGATAGTCTTTTTCTATCCTACAAGGATGAGAATAACAACTGCAAGCTAGGGTGCAGAGCCTGACCACCATTCACAAATAATGCAGTCAGATGATTACAAGACTTAAAAATCTCACTAGACAAGAACACTGCCTTTTTATTTAAAACTTTGAAGTAAAAGGCAGTACACTAAACATCCACTCTGTATGACCTCCATAGGGCAAGCCCCTCTCGAAGGCTGCTCCAACTTGCATTCAAGAATAAACAGTTTACTGTGCTGCCTTTTTCTGGACAGAGTTTACAGCAGAGGCCCTCCATAATAAGGAAGGACTAACATAAGTTTGGCTGATTTGCCATCAAAATAGCCATTATGATTTCCAAAGACCAAGCATTTTTATACATGTTGTTGATAAAAAAATGCATGAACTCTTACAAGAAGCTCTCACTCTCCAAGTAAACAGGTAGACAACATGTAAGGAAGAATCTACAATCAAATTCTTCCATGAGGGCACATTCAATGAAGGTAGAGCTACTACAACTTGCAATGGGCTGTTCAGAGTATAGCTTTAAAACAAACTGCTATACCACTTCCAATATTGGCTTTCTCAGAGTTTTAAGCAACACAAACCTGCCCCTGTAGGAGGCTCTCAACATCAGCCCCAAAAATCACATCAAGGCAACTTTCTACAATAACACCACAACAGCATCACAAAGAGTAAAAAATGCTATGCCAGACTTGTTTTGATTGGATCCGATATGAGGCCCCAGAAGAGCAGGTGAACATTATGACAACTGAGGTAGTTCATGATGCCAGGGAGGACTCCTCTTCAAATGCCAGTTTCAAAATTGGCAGTGCCAAGTCAATTTAATTGTTGCAGTATAGGTCAGGTCAGAGTAGCCCCGCCCTCAACAAACACACTTAACAGTGTCCAAATAACAACATGCCTAAGAGACAAACAATGCAACCACATGCAAAACAACAGAGGGGAAGACAAAAAATACACAGATTAGGACAGCATAACAATAACATACTAAAAATCAGAGGAAAACAACATACTTAACCAAAGTAATATTACTACAAATAAAGAGCAGTCCTCAGTAACATTAACACAAGACAATATTAATTTGCTTGAAAAAAATTCAAATTTAAAAGCCAGGTCCCCAAACAAAAATTATAATTTTAAATTCAAGTTACTTCTTAATATAATGACGAATTATAAAATTAAATTTATGTCCGTCATACTGCTACAGGTAATAAAATTTTTCATTTTAACTGGCACATATTTCATTCAGGTACCACTACCTACAAAGGCACCAGAAAATCTAAAGCAAACATGGGCATTCTAAAAGTTTTAACCTTAAATTCTAAATGGCTCTGTTTAACAGTTGCTATTCAAATCTTTCATTTTACAGGTTTCCACCCACCTCCAGTGCACAAATCTTTATTTATAAAGATGCAACATCTCTACATCACAGTTGAGATTTTTTAAACATTTTCTGGATCTGAAGTACTTGGGGAGAACTATACCAATCCAAATACAATTGCCTTACACCTCTCCTCTGTTACCACATCACTACTGACATCCCTACACTATGTAGCTCTGGTGCTAAGATGGTGCAAAATAGCCCCCATTACATTTTTTAAATATCCACACCAATGTATATTAAAATCTTATCATCTTGTTCTCATTGATGTCAGACACATGAGGGCAGAGTCTGGAGGCTTTTTCCACAGTGGTTATAGCAAACAAAATGCAGTAGTAAATCCATTTGGAAATTAATTGTTTAGAAACTTGTCTCCCTTCAGAGTTACGCAAAGGTTACAAAATGCTGGTCAGTTTTTCTGACATTTTTGCTCAATCCAAGTATTAATGCAGTTACCTATGCACATCCAGCAAGTGTAGGATTCTCTCCCCGTTACTTTGAGGGTTAGGAAAAAAAGGTAGGTAAAGTGGATGGTCTGGTTCAAAGACATCTCTGCAAACACTTTAGGCATAAAGAAGGGGGTTGTCCTAAGAGAGAGACTGTCAGGGTGAAGTGTGATGAAAGGTTCTACATCCATAAGGGCCTGAAGCTCTGACACTCTTCTAGCTGACGTAATGGCTAGGAAAAAAAGCCATCCTCCAAGTCAAAAACTTGATGTCTGAGGAGGCATCTGGCTCAAAGGGAGGGAGGGGCAGTTTGTCTGGAATGAAACTGAAATCCCACGGAAGAACTCGATAACCACTCTCAGGAACTGTTTCATGAGTGGATGGGAAAAGAGAAGAGGTTGAGAGGGCAGGTGGGCTGAAATGGCTTGAGCGTAAAGTTCTGATAAGTTTGAAAGGATCAGAGGAACCTGAGAGTGAAGTTCCGTCTCTTTTGTGGGCACCATACAGTAAATCTCTTCCATTTGGCAGCGTAACACTTTCTTGTACTAGATCTTCTGGCTTTTTCTTAGAATGTCCAGGACCCATTTGTCAAGAGATGTCCGTGTCCAGAGGGTCAGAACATCATCCAAGCTGTCGATTTGTGGGTGTTCAGATTGGGGTGTATGATGGTACTCTTGTTATGTGTCAACAGGTCCACTTGTTGGGGCACCAACCATTGTTCCTTCTTGCAGAGACTGAGCATTAGAGGACTTACAGTGTTGCTTTGCCCAATCTGGGCCTGTAAGAATGAATCTTGGCCCTTCCGCTCTTATCTTCAGCAGTACCCTGAGAAGTATGGGTAAAGAAGGAGAAAGCATAGAGGAACAGACCTGTCCAAGGAGAAAGCATCCATCCTCCAGGCTGACTTGGTTCTGAGCCTTGAGCAAAACTTTTCTACTAGAGAGTTTTCTTTTGTGGGAAAAAGGTCTAGGTCTGGCACACCCCATTCTCTGGCAACGCTGAGAAAAACTTCCCAATGCAGTTGCCATTCATGAGGGTCTGATGGACTCTTGCTTAGGTGCTCTGCCAGTTGATTTCTTTCCCTGGCAGGTACTGAGCCAAGAGATGCAGTCCTACGTAGTTTGCAGTTTCCCAAAGATCCATGGCTAAACGACAAAGAAGGTATGAGCGAGGTATGAGCGAGCCCCAATCTGCTTGTTTATGTACCATATAACTGTCATATTATCCGTCTTCACTAGGACAGCATCTGGTTTCTACTGGTCTTTGAAAGTGATCAGTCCTTTTTGGCTGATGTGTTCATTTTTGAAATGGTAGTGCCATCGGCCCTGTGTCCGCAAGTTGTTGTAGTGGGCCTCCCAAACAATACTCGAGGCATCTATGGTCAATCTTTGTTTCTGATCACTGTCCAAATCCCCCACAGGAAGCAATAGATAATAAGGAATCCACCTTTGAGGAAGGATTGTTATCCTCTGAACCAAAGTAATCAGAAGATTCCTGAGGTGAAAAAGAAGTTAAGTCTTACCATATTGTAGATCTTCATTGACTCTTATCTGATAGGGCTTCAGTTCAGACCTCGGAACCAACTCGGCCAATATATAAGCTCGCTTCAGCCAAAACCTCTCGAGCTAAGTCCTATCCATAGTGCCCCTCTTCTCCTTTCATCAGATCGAGTTTGCCCCCCAGCACAGAGACAATAGAAACAATAGAGATAAGGAGGCCCTATCTGAGCAGATACCTTATCAGGCCAATAGGGCCAAAGGATCCCAAGAGTCTTTAGGCAGGGGGAAGGAGGGTGGGACATAAGGAATGAATGAAGATCTACAACACAGTTGGAACATTATGGTAAGACATAACTTCTTTATCTGATGTTGTAAATCTTCATTCATTCCTTACCGATAGGACCGAATACCCAGCTACTTGTGATCTGGGTGGCCCTATGGAAAGATATTCCTGAGCACCACTGAGCCAAAAGATGCTCTTCCCCTGGAGGCCATATCCAATTTGTAACGCATGATAAAGGTATGGGGATTGCCCAAGTGGCCGCTGCACAGATGTCATCCACAGAAGCTCTGGAATGAAAAGCCACCGAAGTGGACACTGACCTGGTGGAATGAGCCTGGACTCTAAAAGGCAAGGCTAATTTGTTTATTTGATAAAGGTAATGCAATCTCTCAACCATTTAGACAAGGTAACCTTTGATACAACTTTGCCCAATCTGGGGCCTGAAAAAGCTATGAAGAGCTGACCCGACTTTCTGAAAGATTTAGTTCTGTCTAAATAAAAACATACTTGCCTATGCACATCCAGCGTGTACAACTGGTATTCACCTCTGTTAGAGGAATTTGAAAAAAAGACTGGCAAAACAATAGACTGGTTTAGGCTCGAATGTAAGAGAACTTTGGGTAAAAAGGAAGGTCAGTTCGAAGTGATACTCTTTCCTTGTGAAAAATCAAATAAGGACGGTTAACACTCAAAGCCTGCAATTCTGATACTCTCCTAGCTGAGGTGATGGCTACCAAGAAAAGAGTTTTTCCATGATAAGATCTTTAAGTAGCATATGGCAGAAGATTCAAAGAGTGAACAGGTTACAGTTTGTAGAACCAAAGTCAAATTCCATGGTTCAGCTGGGGTTTTAATAGGTGGTCTGAGGAGCATAACTCCTTTCATAAAAGTCTTGCAAAGACGGTGGGACATAAGTGAAGATTCATTAGAACAGTTATGAAAATTGGCAATAGCTGCTAGCTGTACTGCAATAGTTGAGGCTGAGGCTCCTGCATGGAGAAGGGTCAACAGGTATTTCAAAACTCTATGGACTGGCATTAAGAAGGGGTCTAGTCCTTGTTGTTTAGCCCAAACAACAAAACTGGCCCATTTGTTGTGGTAGAGTTTTCTGGTGGAGGGTTTATGGGAAGCCAGAAGGATCTTTCGGACTGGGGAAGAAGGGTTCATTTGCCTGGCAAACAAAAGAAGTGGAGAAACCAAGCAGTCAGCTTGAGACGGTGAAGGTTGGGGTGGACCAGCCCCTGTTAGTATGATGAGTCCCGGAGTTGGGCCCAGGATCCACTGGTGGTGAATTAAGTGAGGCCATAGGAAGGAAAACCAAACTTGATGGGGCCATTAGGGGGCAATGAGGATAACCTTGCTTCTCAGCTGCTGCACTTTCTTCAAGAACTGCGGGATGAGGGGAATAGGAAGAAAGGCATACAGTAGACCCGGGGGCCAATCATGAGGTCACAGCATCTCTCGGTGACTACCCCGGGGGGGGGGGGGATCGGGGCAAAGAAGTTGATGCATTTGTGGTTCATTTGGGAGGCAAAGAAGTTGCAGAAAGGCCGGCCCCAACAACGAAAAAGTTAAGTCACTTTACTGGGTTGAGAGGCCACTCGTGAGGCATCCGAATGTTCCTGATCAGTTTGTCTGCAATTAGATTGGAATTCCCAGGAATGTGAGTTGCTAGTAGAAAGCAGTTAGAAGCTATCGCCCATTGCCACACTCTCAGGGCGTGTCTATATTACAAGATCGAATGCTTAGGTGATTGAACACCTAAACATCGAACTTGTAATATCGAACCCAAAAGCGTTGAACGGTGTAGGAAAACACGTCAGTCGGCCACGGAAAAAAAAATATTTTACACCCAAACTAAGTGGGGGGATATGCCCCCCACACCCTAACTAAATATACTAACTCCGAGATCACTCTACAGTAGACAAAATGGCAAAATCTGAAAAACGTCCAAAGGAAATCTTTCCCTGCATTAAATTAACCGTTCACTGTTTTTTTTTTTTTTTGTTTTTCAAAACTCTTGAGTGCGAACCAGCTTTGACTTGTCTAAGTTTATGGAGATTCCTAGGTTTTCTGCCAGATTTTGAGTGTACAATATGGCTTGAAGCAGTAGCCTTCTGGTTGGGGCAGCAAGGAGCCAACTGTCCAGGTACGAAAACATGCAGAATCCTTGTAGTCTCAAGGTGAGCTACTACTACTGCCATGCATTTGGTAAACACTCTGGGGGCTGTGGAGAGACCAAAGGGGACTACTCGGAATTGGTAATAATTGGCTCCCAGAGAGAAGCGGAGGTATCTTCTGGATCGTTTGTCCATTTTTATGTGGTAATAAGCATCCTGAAGATCTACAGAGCACATTCAGTCGTCCTTCTCCAGAAATGGAAGAATGGACTGAACCGTGACCATTCGGAATTTTGCTTGTTTGACAAACTTGTTCAGTACGTGGAGATCCAAAATTGGCCTCCGGTCCCTGTCTTTTTTGGCACTAAAAATGACCTTGAGTAAAATCCGGATCTTATTTGGTCTGGTCAGACTAACTGGATGACTCTTTCTTAGCAGCTTTTGAACTTCTAGAGCTGCTGTATCCCTCTGACTGGGTGAGACGTCGAGCATTTGCCTTAGAGGCTTGGGGTAAAGGTTGAAGGAGATAAGGTAACCCCTGGTCATTATTCTCTGCACCCAGGAATCCGAGGTTATCGATTGCCAGGCCAAGCAGTACAGAGAAAAAGTCCCCTGACTGCCTGCAGAGGAAAGCAATCTGCCCACTACTCAGGAATGCTGATAAGGCTGACCAGAGAGAAAATCTCTGGAGCCCTGGTTTCGCAGACCCTCTCTGCCCCAAAAGGGGAATCTCACAGAGGAGTCCCCCCTCTGCTTTGGGGGGGGGGGTATTGCTCACCACGCATATCGTGGAAAGGTCCTTGGGATTTCCTGAACCACATTCTTCTGCCCCTCTGATTCCTGGAGTCCATGGCAGATATGGTCTTTCCGTCTTTCTCACACCTGGTTAACGTGTCCTTAACTTTGGGCCAAACAAGAAGGATTCATTAACAGGAGCGTTGATGGAGGACTTGAAGGGGTCCGCAAAATCATAGTCGCATCCAGGCGTGATGTTTCATGACAAGGTCTGAAAAGGCAGCTCTAGCTGCTCCCTTGGTTGTTAGCACCATCAACTGCATAGAGGAGTTGGAGATGGATTCTAGGGTCGCAAGCTGAGAGGTGATCTTGTCTCGCACCTCTTCAGGAAGTACCCCAGCCAAAGTACCTGAAAGTTCTGTAATCAGGTCCCTTTGGAGACGTGTAAAATGTGCCATATAGTTCAGAGACCATATGGCGAAGGCTGCTGAAGCGTAGGGCGCTTCCCCAGTCTGTCTATCATCTGAGACTTCCTGTTTAGAGGATGAACAGTTGAACTTTCTTCCACTAGTTCTTTTTTAGTGGCCATCGCCACAACCATACAGTCTACGGCCAAACCTCTGGACCAGTGTGGATGGTCTTCTGCAGGGGAAAGAATTTTATCAGGCCTCTGGGGAATTGGATCAATGTTGTCAGGGGCATTCCAGGCTCGCTGTACAATAAGTTTAATCAACTCATCTGCAGGGGGGGTCACCCAGGAAGTAGATGGCCGAGCACGAAAGGCTTGCAAGAATACAGATTCTTCAGCAGAACAGTTGATGGGCTTCCAGTCACCCCTCTGTTTCAGGATCTCAAGTATACCTCCAAATGAGACATCAGGGGTTGCCCATGGGGACCCTTCTCCCTCAATGAAATCCATATCTTCGGTGATGGGTTCCTCAGGCGAATCCACGTGCTTCCTCCTACACGTTCTCTTTCGGGGTGGCTCCTCAGTGGGATCTTCTGAGGAGGAGCCCTAAGAGTGGGTTCCCTGGAGCAGGGTTTCTTGCCACTCCCGTGCTCGGAGTCCCTGCATAGTGGGCTGTGTCAACTGCATGCTACAGGACAGTGAAAAGTCAGGTTCCAACGCTGAAGGTGCCAACTGCATGCTTGTGGAAGCAAGAACCCTCCCCATCACCTGGAATGCAGGCCCACCAGAAGAGGGATGGAAGCCCAGAACAGAGTGTGACAACCTCGGAACCAGGGCCACACCCCTGCACCAATGAGCCTACCTCCATGATAGGAGCCCAGAGTGGACTAAAAACTTTCAGGCCAGCTGGAGCCATAGGGTGGGGCCAGCTCCAGATGGAGCGAGGCCCAGAGAGAAGGCTCAGAAACTGTGGAAGTAGTCATCACAGGAACTAAAGGTGTAGGCACTGGGATAGACATTGGTACCGAGGGCTCTGCAAAGAAGTTGGAGGAGGATATGCTGGTGTCAATGCAGAATAGACTTCAGCTCCAGGTGGGAGGGAAGCCTTTGTAAGGATTGGAATTCTTCTAGCTGCCAAGAGCTGACTGACAAGCCACACTACTTCTATTTCAGAAACACTCTTGGTGGACCTTGTTGACATTGCTGAGGGTGATTTGGGTCTATCAAGAAAGAGACTACACTGTTTTCCCAATAAAGGGTCTATAGTAGGAGAGTATCTGGTCCTGGGCAAAATTTCAGGTTTCTGCACCGAAATGGAGCCATGAGGGAAGCCACTGCTGGTGTCAATGAGGTGTCTGCTACCAAAGATACTGTTGGTAATGAAGCAGGAGTAAGAATAGTCTGTTCCGTAGTTGCCACCAATAACAACTTTGGCATCATAGAGCTAGTCTGAGGCTTAGAAGCCGAAGTAGATGGTGCAGATATTTTGGGAATCTTGGGTAATACAGTCAGAGTTTTCAGTTCAAGGGAGCTCGAGGAAGCCGGAACTAAGTGGCTACTCTTTTTCTTATTTTCCTGGGAGGTGGTGGGACCTCCGCCTCAGAAAGGGTCTCCAAAAAGGAGGTTTTCAATAAACCCTTAACAATTCATTTGTTCTTGCGCTCTGCGAGAGTGCGAGAAAGTACAGTTGTGTACACTTACCATAAACGTAGATGTTCGAGTGTATTCACTGTTGCAGTCATCACATTTGGGTTATCCCTGCCAGGGTAGCCCTCGGACGGCCCGAATACCAGAGGCTTAGTATTTCTGTGGCACTTGCTGTTGCTTCAGGACTGATGTCAGGTCATCAGTAGTATAAAGTAAGACAGCTGATGCCATTACATCAGTGTTTCTTGCCCTAACCTGTCAGAAGCCCCCAAGCAGCAGCCAGGTTCTGGTGGAAGAGCCCTACCAGTAGAAAGTAAATACCAATATGTCCCTCATAAGGAAAGAAAAAGGGGGATGGAGGGAGGGGAAACCAGGACTGCAACAGTGAATACACTTGAACATCTACATTTATGGTAAGTGTACACAACTGTACTGCTTTTCATGTTTTACTGTTGCAGTCATCACATTTGGGTTGATTCCCAAAGCTGAGGAAATGGGTGGAGGCAGTCAAGGAAACTAGGGGCTGGCTAGGATGCCCTGCAAGACTTCAAAGGCAAACCCTGCCCTGGATTTGGAGAAGAGAGGGAGGTGGTAATGTTTGCTAAAAGTGTGAACAGATGTCCAGATGGCAGCCTCCAGGATGTCACTGGTGAGGGCTCCTCTGAGGAAAACTGCAGAGGTGGAAGCTGCTCTGGTGGAGTGAGTCCTGACCCTCTTGGGGGGAGGCCTTCCATTGTTGTTTGTAGCAGAAATGGACGCAGTGTGCTATCCATTTGGAAATGGTTTGTTTGGAGATGGTTTTGCCCTCTTCCCCTGTAGCGAAGCTTACCAGCAATTGATCAGACTTTCTGAAGGATTTAGTCCTGTCTAAATAGAATCTGAGCGGTCTGTGCACATCGAGAGTGCAGGATCCTTTCCCCCATGTTCTGGGGATTAGGAAAAAAGGTGGGAAAATTAATGGATTGGTTGAGAGCCACATTGGACACCACCTTGGGCATGAAGGATAGGTTAGTCCTGAGGGATACCCTGTCAACATGGAAGATGATGACAGGTTCCACAGCCATGAGTGCTTGCAGCTTGGAGACCCTTCTGGCTGAAGTGATGGTCAGAAGGAGAGAAATTTTAGCTCTGCCAAAGAAGCTGGTTCGAAGGGGGGCAGGGTGAGCTTTTCCAACACAAAGTTAAGGTCCCAAGCTGGGGTCGGTGCTCTTCTGGGTGGCCTCAAGTTGCTAGCCCCTCTTAGGAACTGTTTGATCAAAGGGTGTGAGAAAAGGGGCTGCTCAGTGGGAAAATGAGCAGAGAAAGCAGAGGCATGAATTTTAATAGAGGAAAAAGAGGCCACTGTGTAGCAGGTCCGCTAAGTAATGCAGGATGAGAGGGAGGGAGAGCTGTGCCGTATTGGCTTCCTTAACCTGAATCCAGGTGCAGAACCTTTTCCATTTGTCAGCATAAGAACTTCTAGTGTTAGGGTGTCTGGTCTCACATACAGGTTCATAGGTTCATACTAGGCTATCTGCCCTAGGGCATTTATAAGCCTAGCCAGAATGTGTTTGGCTTTCGCCACCCATTTTAAATTTATTTTGCTATGCCCTTTTTCGAGGTTAGTATACTGTGCCTCTGTCTAACAGTGACACAGAAGTGATACCCGGGGTAAACCTACAATCTCCCATCCACTCATCAAGATTCCTCTTGAAGAGAGTCAATGAGGGACTCTGCCTAACCTGGACTGGGATTTTATTCCAGAGTGAAGGGAGCCTCTGGGTTATGAATCTGTCCCTCCAGAATGTCCTATTTATTTCAGTGCTGAGGTTCAAGTCTCTCAAGCGCGTAGCTCGATGGGATACGGATTTTCTGAGGTGAGCATGTCCATTAATTCCAGGTTGGACATGGCTTTATACGTCAGGCACAGATCGCCTCTGAACAGGCGGTATGCCACTGAGTAGAGCTGGAGTTTCTTTAACCGGGCAGCATATGGCATCTGTTTGAGCCCTTTGATCCTCTTGGTGAGGTACTTTTGGGGTCTTTCCAGTTGCTGCAGGTGTCTGGTAAGGTGCATCCCAAAAGAGGCATTGTACTCAATTATGGGCCTGATGAGGGATGAGTAAAGAGGCACGATGACCTCCCCTGATCTAGATGTGAATCCCTTCATGATTAGGTGGGCTATATAAAATGTTTTTCTAACCACTTTGGCCACGTGGTTGTCAAATGAGAGATTGCTATCAACTTGGGTCCCCAGGTCCCTAATTACTTCTTCTGTACTTAATGGATTACCACCTATGTGGTAATTTGTGGGCACTTTGTTTTTGCCAAAGGGGATGACTATACACTTTTTGGCATTTAGCTTGAGGTCATGGCTCTGGCACCAGTTGTCTGTTTCTATGATGCCCTTTTGGAGGATGCTTGTGTCGGCTGGAGAGTTGATTATGGCGCCCAGTTTGCAGTCATCTGTCATCAGTCACCAGTCATATAACATCTAGAACCTATTTACTGAGGTTGGCAGATTGATCGGGGGTTAGGGAATAAGCCAAGCTGCCAAATTGAGTGTCGGCAATTGGGGATGCATGAATTCCCCTTCCCTCTGGGTCAGGAGGTTTGGAATCTGAGGAAGATGTCATGGTGGCAGTAGGGACAGGCAAGGGGTACCAGTGGCGGTGAGGCCAGTCTGGAGCTATAATAACTGTCCTTGGTTTTTCCTCCTTTATTTTGAGCAGTACCTGGGGGATGAGAGGTAGTGGAGGAAAGGCATAGACCGATAGAGTGACCCAGGGGAAGGATACGGCATCCACTTTCCAAGCCATGCAGTGATGCTGCTCCCTGGTGCAGAATGTGCTGAGCTGATGGTTGGTGTGGAAGACAAAGAGGTCGACCTTCGGGGTGCCCCATTTCTGAGTTATTAGGGTGAAGGTCCTTCTGTTGAGCTGCCACCCATGTGGGTCCAGAAGATTTCTGCTTAAGTGGTCTGCCAGTGAGTTGAGAGCCTGGTATGTGCTAACAGCTGGAGTTCCACGGCAGAGTCGTGCCAAAGGGTCATGGCCAGCCTGTATAGAGGGTAGGAGTGAGTCCCTCCCTGCTTGTTGATATACCACATCACAGTGATGTTGTCTGTTTTGACCAGGACAGCCCCTGGGGAGACAACGGGCTTGAACGCTATCAAGGCGTGCTGGACAGTCATCATCTCTTTTTGATGTTGATGTGCAGATGGATTTGCTGTGGACTTCATTGACCCTGTATGCACCTGCCTTCCAGGTGTGCACCCCAGGCATAGTCTGATGCATCTGTGGCGAGGGTCTGGGCAGTGGGGGGTGGTGAGAAAGGTAGTCCCTTGTTGTGGGAGCATGCTGTTTCCTCCAAAGAAAATCTTTTCTGAGGCAAGGTATTATAGGTATAAGAGTCTCCAGGTCTTGAGGGCGTTGACACCAAAGGCTTTTTAGGTACCACTGAAGTTTCCTCATATGCAGTCTGGCATATGGAATGACTAGTATGTAAGATGCCATGAACCCCAGAGCTTGCAGAATTTTCCTTGCAGACAGCTGGGGTCTGGTGTCTAGTTGAGAGAAGTAGGCAGTCAGGAAACTTTGCTTTTCTGGTTTAAGGAATGCCATCTGGGATGATGTGTCCAGGCTTGCTCCCAGGAATATAATCCTTTGGGTGCGTACTTGTTTGGATTTCTTTTCGTTGACTGTGTACCCTAGGAAGGTTAGTCGTGACTTTACAAAGGCCAGGTGCTTGAGCAGCTTTTCCTGGCTGTCTGTCTGAATTAGGCAGTCTAAGTATGGGTAAATCTGGATATTCCTTTGTCTGCAAAAGGCAATGGCAGGAGCCAGACATTTTGTGAAAACTCTGGAAGCAGTAGATAAGTCAAAGGGAAGCGCAGAGAACTGAACGTGCTGAGATCCTGCCCTGAAACAGAGATATTTCCTGCATGATTCCCTGATAGGAATGTGGAGGGTAGGCCTCTTTTAGGTCTAGGGTGGCTAGCCAAGCATCCTTGGACAGCATGGGTAGCAGCTGCTGGAGGGTAAGCATTTTGAATTTTGGGATCACCAGGAAGGTGTTTAGAATAGATAGGTTGAGGATGGGGTGCCAGGTGCCCTCTTTTCTGGGTACCAGAAAAAGCCTGAAGTAGAAACATTGGCCTTTCTGTTGTTAGAGAGCAGGGGAAGGACTTGCTTTTGTGCTGCTGCCCACTGGTTTGGAGGTAGATCTGGGAACCCTTTTGGAGTTGGAAGGGTGTGGAAAGAAAATTTGTATCCCTGGGACACTATGTTGAGAACCCAGTGGTTGTTGGTAATGGTAACCCAGGTGCTTGCGTGAAAGGAGAGTTTTCCTCCTAGGGGTAAGTGAAGGTGGGCAGAGGGAGGAGGTGGGTGAGGCAAGTCATTGTGAGTTTTTACCATAAGGAGGTGGCTTACAACTCCCTGGTTTTGAAGTGGAGGTAGTCCACTGCTTAGATCTCTGCATTCCCTGTGACTGCTGTCTGGGGGGGTCCAATTCCCCGAGGTCTGGGATGAACTGGCCTAGTGGGAGCTGGAAAGGACCAGTGTTTGGTGGGACAATGCCTGTTGAACCTGGGTGGCTGGACCTGTAAGACATCTTTAAATGTCTGCATAGATTTTGCTTTTTCTTCCTTTTTTAAGACCTCTTCTGCCTTAGTGCCAAATAAGTTGTCTTTGTGCAAGGGGCATCCAACAATTTAGATTTGACATGGTCTGGCAAGGGCTGTCCCTTAAGCCATGCATGCCTTCTAAGGACAGATCCAGTGACTGCTGCCCTGCAAGAAACTTCTAGGGCGTTAAAACCACAGTGCAAGGTGTGTTTAGTTACTTGACTTGCAGAATGCATTAACTCTTGTAACTCTTTAGATTCTACACAAGCAGGAAAGGAAGACATTTTTTGTTTAAGGAAGAAATTTTTTGTTTGAGGAGTTCCAGGGTATGTTGCTGAAATTTTGGCATATGGAACTGACAATTTAGTGCTCTGATAGCAGGAGTAGCTGAGGTGTATACTTTTTTACCCCATCTGTCTAATACTCAGGAATCCCTATCTGAAGGGGTGGGATTCTTAGCACAGCTTGCATGAATTCCTTTAGGCCGTTGAGAAATTACCTCAGGGTCAGCAGTAAGATTATTAAAAAGAAATTTGTGAAAGTCAGGGCTCTGTAGTACCTGTCTGGTTTTCTGGGTGCAGGAGGGAGGGTGTCAGGAGTCGAGCTGGACTCCAGGAAAAAGTACAGTTTTGTACCTACCATAAATATAGATGTCCGATAGTATGCATCTGCAGTCCTAACATATGGGTTGTCCTGCCTCAGGCAGCCCTTCGGTCGGCCGGATTCCAAAGTCTGGGTCTGGCCTCGGCTGATGTCGCACTCCACCCGACGTCATAGCTGCTGTGGTATAAAGGCATCAGCCGACGCCATTTTCCTCAGTGTTTCTTGCCCCAGATGCCAGGTGCCCTCTAGGAAGGCTAAATTTGGATAAATGCAAATAATTCCAAACAGTAGAGAGAGCAAAAAAAATATATATATACATATATACAAAAACAAATACACCATAATAATTTCCCCCAGCTAGCTAAAAGAGGGGTAAGTACCCTAGGAATACCACAGAGGGGAAGGAGGGTGGGTAATCCTGACTGCAGATGCATACCTATCGGACATCTACATTTATGGTAGGTACAAAACTGTACTATGTCCTTCAAGGATGCATCTGCAGTCTAAACATATGGGTAAAATACCATAGCCAAACTGGGGGAGGAGGCACTAAGATAAAGATGGTGTAGTCAAGATCCCTTGCAACACAGCAGTTGCAAAACCTGCTCGGGATCTGGAGTATAAGGGAAGGTTATAATGCTTGGCAAATGTATGCACGGAGCTCCAAGTAGCAGCTTCTAAAATGTCTTTGGCAGCCACTCCTTGTAGGAAAGCTGTAGTGGTGGCTGTAGCTCTTGTGGAATGAGGTCTGATATTTTCAGGAGTTGTCTTTCCATGAAAAGAGTAGCAAAATCGTATGCAATTTCCTATCCATTTTGAGATTGTCTGTTTTGAAATTGCTTTTCCTTGCATTCCTGTTGCATATGCTACCAAAAGTTGGTCAGTTTTTCTGTTGGTCTTAGTTCTGTCCAGGTAGTAGCGTAATTGTCTGTGCACATCCAAGGTATGTAGCAGTCTTCCCCCCCTGTTCTGTGGGTTGGGGAAGAATGTAGGTAAATGAATTGCTTGGTTCAATGATACTCTGGAGACCACTTTTGGCATAAAGGTAGGGTTGGTCCTCAGAGACACTCTATCCTGATGGAAGATAAGGAAGGGCTGTACTGCCATTAATGCCTGTAATTCAGATACCCTTCTTGCTGAAGTAATTGCTAGCAGGAAAGCAGTTTTCCAAGACAAGAACTGTAAATCTGCTGTTGCTGCCGGTTCAAAAGGGGGAAGTGTTAGCTTTTCCAGCACAAAGTTGAGATCCCATGCAGGTAAAGGTGGTTTCCTTGGAGGCTTTACGTTTTTGATTCCTCTCAAGAACTGTCTGAGTACAGGATGAGAGAAGACAGGAGGATCCATGTTGTATTCTGCTGAGATTGCTGATGCATGAATCTTAATGGAGGAGTAGGGGAGGCCATTGTGGAACAGTTCTGCTAAGTATTCCAGGATGTGTGCTATGTTTGCCAATGAGACATTTTCCCCCTTTGCTGTACTCCACATGAGGTATCTTTTCCATTTGGCTGAATAAGTTTTCCTTGTGGAGGGTCTGCGAGCCTCCAGGATAATGTCCTTAACCCTCTGAGATAAATCTGGGTTATTTTGTCTTATGCAATATTCCAAGCAGCTAGCTGCAGTGTTTTCAAGTTTGGATGTAGTATCTTGTAGTTGTTCTGTGGTTAGGAGTAAGGGACATAGAGGTAGAGGCCATGCGTGTGTCCGAGACATGCTTCTCAGCAGCGGGTACCAATGTTGCCTCGGCCAGTCTGGAGCTATCAGGATTACCCTTGGCTGATCCTCTTTGATCTTCAGTAGGACTTTGTACATCAAAGGAAGAGGTGGGAATGCATATGCTGTCAGGTTTTTCCAGCTGAAGGAAAGGGAGTCCACCCTCCAAGCAAGTGGGTGGTATGCTCTTGTGCAGAATTTCTTCAATTGGTGATTGTGTGGGGAGGCGAACAGGTCTATCTCTGGTAGTCCCCATTTCTTTGTTATGGTTTTGAAGATATCTGGATGCAGCATCCATTCGTGAGCATCCGTGGTAGTTCTGCTTAAGGTGTCTGCTAGTGAATTTTCTTTTCCTGGTACAAATCTGGCCTGAAGTTGAATGTTGAGATTCAGGGCCACATTCCACAGGTCCATTGCCATCCGGCATAGAGGATATGAGTGTGTACCTCCCTGTTTGTTGATGTACCACATGACTGTGGTATTGTCCGTCCTTATCAGCAAGTGACCTTGTTGAAGGAATGGTCGGAATGCCTGGATTGCATGCTTCACTGCCAGCATCTCCTTTAGATTTATGTGTAGATTCAGCTGGTCTTGGGTCCATAGGCCTTGTATGCACTTGTCCACCATGTGTGCCCCCCAGCCTAGGTCTGAGGCGTCCGTGGTGATAGTCTGGATTGGATGAGGTTTGTGGAAAGGCAGTCCTCTATTCAACCGACAGGCCTGAGCCCACCACTGGAATTCTTGCTTCAGGCATGGAATCATTGGAATATGGGCTTCTAGACTGTGCTTGTGTTGAGACCATACATTCCTTAGGTACCATTGCAACTTTCTCATATGCAGTCTGGCATGCGGAATCAATATTATGCAGGATGCCATGTAACCCAGGGCTTGCAGGACTTTCCTTGCAGTAAGCTGAGTTTGTGTTGTTAATGTCATGAAATATACTGGGAGTTGCTTTTGTTTTTCTTCTGTGAGAAAAGCCATCTGAGTTGAAGTATCCAGTTCTGCACCCAAGAATGTTATCCTTTGGGATGGTACTAGTCTTGATTTTTGCATGTTGACTGTGTATCCCAAGGCTTGCAACAATTGTATGACCTTTTCCAAATCTTTTGTTAATTTTGCCTTGTTGTCCGCTTGTATTAGGCAGTCGTCCAGGTATGGGTAAATTTGAATTCCCTGAAGCCTGCAATGAGCAATTACTGATGCCAGGCATTTCGTGAATACTCTGGGCGCAGTAGATAAGCCAAAGGGCAATGCTGAGAATTGATAATGCTCTGATCCTGCAAGAAATCTGAGGTGTCTTCTGCAATCTGGTCGTATAGGGACATGCAGGTATGCCTCCTTGAGATCTAGAGTCACCAGCCAAGACTCCTTGCCCAGCATGGGAAGAAGTTGCTGGAGGGTCAGCATTTTGAATTTTGGAACAATGAGGTATGTGTTCAGAGCGGACAAGTCGAGAATAGGTCTCCATTGATTTTCTTTTCTTGGTACAAGGAAAAGCCTGGAGTAAAATCCTTGGCCTTGTTCCATAGGCGGTACCTTTTCTATAGCTCTCATCCTTAGTAAGTTGTTGATTTGTCTTAGAGCGTCTGTTTTTGGCTTGGTGGTAGGTTTGGCATTCCTCTCTTTTGGTAGAGTGTGGAAGTGAAACCTGTAGCCTTTGTCTATTGTTTGTAAAGTCCATTTGTCTCCTGTAATGTAATGCCAGTTGTGGGAGAATAAAGCTAGTTTTCCGCCCAAGGGTGCTTCCAGTTGTTCCCTGGTAGGCGGAATCAGAGCCAAGTCATTGTGTCTGTCCAGTGGAAGTGGTTGTAGTTGAATCTGTGGCAGTACTTCTCTGATTGGTAGGTTGCCACTGACGTCCCCTGTAGGCACCCCTGGATTGACCTCTGCCACTTGGGCGTCTATTTCTGCCTCTCTGTGCTCTAGAGGTGTCTGGAAAGGACCAGTTCTTCGAAGGCCAATTTCTGCTAAACCTCGGAGGTTGGACCTGTAAGAAATCCTTGACTGTTTGGACAGATTTAGCTTTTTCCTCCACCTTTTTTAGAACCTCCTGTGCAGGGGAGCCAAACAAACTTTGTTTCTCCATAGGGGCATCTAGGAGTTTTGACTTAACATGGTCTGGGTAAGGATTGTTCTTTTAACCAAGCATGCCTTCGAATCACTGTTCCAGTCATAGCTGATCTAAAGGAAGCCTCCAGTGCATCATAGCCACATTTTAAAAAATGGTTACTGACCTGCTGAGAGTTATGTACCAATTCCTGAAGGGACTTGCGGTCTATAGGTTCAGGGGAGGACAGTTTTTTATTTAGCTGGTCTAACAAAAATTCCTGGTACTGAATCATGTGGAATTGACAGTTTAAGGCCCTGGCGAAAGAGTAGCAGAAGTATAAACCTTTTACCCCATCTCTCTAATGCTCTAGATTCCCTTTCAGAGGGAGAGGATTTTTGGCAGAGGCAGCTGCCACAGCCTTAGGGCCCTGTGAAATGGTTTCAGGATCTGCCACAGGAGCCTTATACAAATGGTAGTGTGTGTCCGGGACCCTGTAATATCTGTCAGGCTTGGCAGGGGCCGGAGGAAGAGAATCAGGGGCAGTACAGGCATCATTATATGCATCATCAACAACTGTTAGTACTGGAGGAATGGCTAAAGGTCTATGCTGTGGTAAGTGTAAGAAAGTCCTTAGCCTTTTCCTTGAATCTGAAAAATCGTGGCCCTGCCATTGAAAGTGTTCCCTCATAGCATGTAAGGTTTCCCCAAAAGAAAATTCTTCAGGAGGAGAAGCAGAAGGAATGGAATCTTCTGCATCAGAATCCTCATAAGGAGAATATGGGCCTTCCTGAGGGTCTGAGACATCTGAGTCATCTGAGGAATTGTCTGTGGAAACAGGTTCCGGGGGTTCAGTCCTAGGCCTCTTCTCTGGAGGGGGTTGAGAGGCCCTGTCTGGGTGAGGTTGGGATCCCCTGATCAAAGAAATGAGATCCTCAGCCAGGCTGAGCATTTGAGAACTAGAGGTAGGCCTGTGAGAGGGAATTTTAGCAGGTAAGGCCTTAGAAGATTTAGCTGCTTTAGCCCTGGCAAAAGCCTTGATAGACATGGATGCAGGGGGTCTAGCAGCCCCACGTGCAGGGGTAGATATGTCTAAAGGAATAGTATCTGACAAATCCTGGGTGCTTGCTTCTGTAGGAACAATTTCTGAAGCCGATTCAGCTATGCTCTGTGAAGCCTCGGCTACCGGAGGCCTGTTTTCGGCCGAAGGAAGAACCGAGGACTCGGTTTCAGCCGAAACCGAGACACTCGCGGTTGGCCTAACCGTGGTTTCAGCCGAAACCGCGGACCACGAGTGTCGGTCCTTTTCCTTGCGTTTTTTAACTAATTGTGCTGTCGGAGTCTCCGACGGCATTTTGTAAGCAAAAGCGGGACCAAAAAACTCCTCTGCAAACTCCGACCGACGTCTAAGCGTCCGTCGGTTGAAAGAAGCACAGGCTAAACAAGCTGATACGTCGTGGTCCGGGCCTAAACAAGGAAGGCAGTAAGAGTGGAAATCCTTATGAGGTATTTGTTTCCCCCAAGTTAAACAATTATTTACTTTGTCTGACATCGGCTGAGGCAAGAAA